>NC_060274.1:81712964-81915689 GCF_021613505.1 Equus quagga | reverse complement strand
GCGGGACTGCGCGGGGGGACGGTGCAACCGGGAGCGGGACTGCGCGGCGGGCGCGGGGCAGCGGTCGGGGGGCGAGGACGCTGCCGTCCCCAGCCCTCCCGAGAGCTCAGGTCCCGCAGAAATGTGGGCAGAAGGCGGGAAACGCTGCAGCCGCCTCTCCCCGAGCCCGGCCCGCGCGGGAGGTTGAGGCTGGGCGGCCGCCCCCTTCCCCCGCTCTCTCCCCTTTCAGGGCCTCTTCCGGGCTGGGCCTCCGGAGTCGATTTCCTCGGTTGAAGTGATTTCGCTCGAGTCCGCCCAGCGCGGCTGTAAATCACCCCCCTCCCCGCCCCGGGGGCTGCCCTCCCGAGCCGGGGCGGGGGCGCTGGGACGCCGGGGGCGCGGGGCCCGGTCCGCGGCCGCCCGAGGCCCGCGGCCGCAGCTGGATCTGCCGCCCCGGCGAGGCGGCGGGGGTTAAACTCCGTGGATCAATCAATCAAGTCCCCGAAACCCCGAGCGCCGCCCGCCGGGCCTGCTTTGTGTCTCGCCCGCCGCCTGCCCGGGGCCTGGGAAGCCGGCCTGGCCGCTCGGAGTCTGGGGGGCGCGGCGGTTCCCATGAGGGGCCGAGGGGGCCTGAGAACCGTCCCACCCGCCCCACTCTGTAACGGGGGTAACTGAGACCGACGACAAATCTCCGTGCCGCTCGCCCCCTGATTTGATGGCTCCTTTGCGTCTTCGAACAGAATAAGGCCAGCTCCTGAATCTTTCCCGGCGGCTAGGGCCCTCAAACCCTGTCATCCCAGAAAAAGCAGCGTGACCGGGAGTGGGGAGATTAGTCAATAGCAACCAGGGACCCCGAGCTAATCACATCATCTCTCTGGGCCTCAGTTTCTCATCTGTAAAACGAAGTGGCTGCTTTAGGATCTCTGCCCTTTTTGTCCAGCTCTGATGTTCTTTTGTTTGGGGTGGAGAAGCCTGAATCTTTGTTGCTTGATGGGTTTCCAGAAGTTCCCTTTTCCTCCACGTTTATTGTTCCTCCAGCCCCCTCCCTCCCCACACTCCAGTTGCCTCCAGAGCGTCCCAGAGAGCAGCTCCATTCTCCAAGGGCTGGACCCTTGAACCCTTGAGGAGCTGAGCCCTGGCCGTGTTTGTTTCGAAGAAGCCACCAGGGGGCGATAGAGCCCAAGGATAGAGTAGCCAGGCCCCGCGAGGTCTGTCCAAAAGTTTGTCAACTCGGTGTGGATTCCTTTTTGTATTTGTGTGACTTGTAAATGGCACAGAGTTATTTCTTTTAAGATCCCATTTGGTCATCAGCGTTGAGACAGATGGATGCAGCCCGGGGTTCATGGGAAATGAGGTACAAAAACACTAACGAAGAAAGAACAGGCTAACCCATCCCCAAGGCCCAGTGGCAGAGCGAAATGGAGTGAACGTGCAAAATGCGAACTTTAAATGCAAAGTTGGTTCTGAGGCCAGGCACACTTAGTGGGCTCGCAGGCTCGGAGAAAGCAGTGGAGACAAGTGCCAAAAGGCACTGAAACAGCGAGGACGCATACTAGTGTATTTCCCCCCAATATTTTGCAAATATCGGATTCATTTTGGGATCGCGATGGGGGTAGGCTGACGGGGAGGGAGAAAGCAGAGAAAAGCAGTTAAGAGAGACATTCTCAGGGTAGGAGAGGAGGTGGGATGGTTTAGGTTAGCGAACCCCAGTGCAGCAACCTTCGTTAATTCTAGAAAGTTTCTTTCTGCGTATAAGAGAGAAGAGCCACGTCGCTGCCCCTGACTCCCACCGCAGTGTCGGATGGTTCTTTCATTCGTTTCCTGCGATAGTTTTACAGCACGGATTAGTGGGGCCTCAGAGGAAACCGGGGCGTGTTCACTGCAAACAGCCAAAGGATCTTTAAGAGAAAACGTGTTAGGCTGAAAGAGCATCTTTTCCCACATGTGCAAACCTCTTGGATTGTGTTTGCTTTCAAAGTCCATAAATGTTTTTATTAAACTATATCTTTCTTGTGGTGCCTGCGTATATAAAGTACTCACAGCATATGTAAACGCTTCCATTTGGGTCCTCCTCTAGGAAAACTTTGTAACTCCGCAGTAAATATTTGCTCTAGGGTGAACCTTGGCAAGCAAGAGCCGAAGTCTAAAATCTGGTTTCACTGTATGTGTTTGTATGCACACGTGTATGTTTTAACAGGATATATATATATATAAATTTTCATATAAATACGTGAAAATTTGCGGGAGAGCTTGGTATCTTTACTTCTTTGCTGAACATGGGGAGGTATATTGAGTGTAATTACTTGGGTGAAATTTTAATATTAACAGATTCTCTTTCAAATTTGATTCTTCCTTGTGTCTGCCAGTCACCTCCCCCCATCATGTCAATTAAATGTTCTTGCAATGTCACCTTTTTTTTTTTTTAAGGATTGGCACCTGAGCTAACATCTGTTGCCAATCTTTTTTTTTTTTTTCTTCTTCTCTCCAAAGCCCCCCAGTACATAGTCGTATATTCTAGTTGTGAGTGCCTCTGGCTCTGCTATGTGGGACCCCCACCTGAGCATGGCCTGATGAGCAGTGCTAGGTCCGCGCCCAGGATCTGTGTTCAGGATCCACGTCTGAAGTGGTGAAACTCTGGGCCACCGAAGCAGTATGCAGAAACTTAACCACTTGGCCACGGGGCTGGGCCCACAATGTCACCCTTTATAACAGCCTTTAATGTAGTGATTTTGGAGGTATATTTTGAAGAAATTGTGTAGTTTTCGCTTCCTAAATTCTGTCTTAATAACAATGTAAACATCAAACAAATCATGATCTTTATTGTTCTTTTTATGTTTATAGTTTCATTTTCTTCAACGTTTTCATTTGTAAGTTGTGCCAAAAAATTTCAGAGGGAAAAATGAGGACGGCTCAGTAGCATGGCACACGCAGCACCAGGATTCTGGATTCTGATCCCTGGAGGAAAATTTGAATTGAAGCTACTTCGCTGTAATGAAAGGGACTTTAGTTTTATGAAGACATTGGATCTGCTGAGGTTGATTAAAGAGAACTCCGGAAAGTTGTTTTAAAATATGAAAACTGCTGGACTAGAGCTGTGTGTTAGTTAACTTTGAGGGAATTATTTGGAGTTGTTAACTCAGTTCAGCCTGGTGAGTCCTGACATAGTCACCGCAGGTGTGTGGCCTCCTGGGTCTCTACCCGAATCTGAGCCTCAGAAGCAGGGGACCTCCTGTGGTAGCTGAGGGCACCCCCCATTCAAGAGCCAGTCTCTTCTTTCTTTCTCTCCTTTTTCCTTTTAGATAACAGTAGAAACTAAAAGGAGAAGGCTATTGTGAGTGGAAAATTCAGAGTTCAGCTCTTTCCTTCTCCTGTCCCACAAGGAAGGCGGCCATCACAGATGTGCCTTTTCTGAGAGAGTCCGTCATGGAAGAGCTTAACTCGTTGCTTCTGGCTGACGGGGGACTGTTTGCTGCTTGTTTCTTTTCTTGTCTCTTTTCTTTTCGTCATCCCCTTGCCCCACTGCATTGCAGGGGTGGTCTGTCCTCTGCTCCTCATGTTCATTACCAGGGTTTTCTTTATTCTAATGACCGCTGCAGAAAGAGAATGCAGCTCTGAGCAGGGAGAAAAAGGGAGCCGAGGTGTACACGTTTGCTGTGGGGTGGGCTGGCTGTTAAAGTTGGAGTAGCCTTTGGCCAGAAAGCCGAATGCCCACCTCCCCCTCCTGTGAAAGCACCGTCCCTGGAAAACATCATGTGGATCTGAGTCACTCTCTGGAGGACCTGCTCCTCCGAGTTTGGTTTGGCAGTTCAGGCAGACGTAATCCTTCCTTTCACATTTTCCCTGCCCTTTTGAAGAGCAATCATTTTCAGTCTCCTCACGCCAGCGGTACTTGGAGAGATGACCTAGAACGACATGGAGGAAGTCCCTTTGGCATGACCTTTTGGGACCTGACAATATTTCAGGCTGTCCCAAATGGGGACTGCACTCTTTGAATGAGGTGTTATACAGATGTGTGAGTGAATCCATGGGAACAGAGGCTGGCCATTGCTGGTGTTGGGGAGTCAGAGAATTCTGAGATACGTGGGCCGTGTGAGTCTAAAAAAGGCAAGATGACCTTTAGGTGCAGCTGGTGTGTGCTGTTGCCCCTGAAGTGGCCTCAATTCACCCATACTTGGAACTAACTGAAGTTACCTGACCACTGAAAGTGTAATACAACTTAGAAGAGGGGCCGAATACATTTTATGGGGGCCGTAGATACGGCTTGAGCAAGCATATTAGGAATCCTTTATCTTTCTAAAAGATGGTAGATGGGTAATTGAATCACCCTTCTGCAGAATTTTTTTCTAGATCATTTCAGTCCAATAGAAATATAATGTGAGCTACATAGGTAATTTTACATTTTCTAGAGGCCACATTTTAAAAAGATAAAAGGAAACAGGTGAAATTATTTTACTATTTTTTATTTAACCCAATATCTCCCAAATATCCTTTCAACATGTAGTCAGTATAAAGTTATAGATGAGATATTTTGCACGCTCTCTTTTTTCCCCTATGTCTTCAGTATCTGGTGGGTACTTTATGCTCTCTAAACATCTCAATTCACCTCTCAAGTGCTCAGGAGCTACATGTGGCGGCGACTACTGTACTGGGCAATGCAGTTCTAGAGAGTTCCAGCTTTGGAAAATCTAGCATGTGCAAAGTCAAGAGCAGTTTTCCTCCCACATTTCTGTTAAGGTCAACAGAACTTTTAAGTATCAGAGAAAAAACTGAAGAAAATAGTTTCTAAAATGGAAATATATATATATATATATTATTATTTTTTTTTTGAGGAACATTAGCCCTGAGCTAACATCCGTCCCCATCTTCCTCTGCTTTATATGTGGGACACCTGCCTCAGCATGACTTGATAAGCAGTGCGTAGGTCCGCACCCAGGATCTGAACCTCTGAACCCCAGGCTGCCAAAGGGGAGCGTGTGAACTTAATTGCTACACCACAGGGCCGGAATGGAAATTTATTTTTGACAGTGTCATTCTACCTTTGAAAAGGAGAGTCCTAGACCCCAAGCCATGAATCTGGTGTTGGAAAGAAGTAGGTGATGCCTTTTAGGGATTTTATTCTATTTTAAAATGCTTATCTTTAATTATAAATGAATTCCTGCTTGTTATAGAGCACCTAGACAGTACAAACTATAGAAAATAATAAAAGTCATCTAGGTATAACCCCGCCCCTCATCTGTGGATAACCACCGGTCAGAGTTTTGGGGTGCTGCTGTCCTCATATACAGATTATTTCCATAGTGGTGATTATACTGCAAATGCACTTGTCCATCTTCCTTTTACTCCTTTAGTGTTAGATCAGAGGCATCTCTATATGTTGTTAAAAGCCCTTCGTAAGCATAATTGTTAGTATCGGGGTGGTATTCCATTCATCTGGGTGGGCCATAGTCTACTGAAGTTGGTGACCTTTGATAGGGTAAAGGTTGCAGTAAGCTCACTAATGGTGTTGGGGACAAAAGGACTACTTTATGGAAGGGCACCCAACAGTGTGGCCATCCTCATCCCTCCTGTGGGGGGCTCTCCTAGCGTGACTGTAGTTACCCCAGGCAACCAGAACCCCTTCTACATCTCTGCTTACTTTTTAAAGAATAGATGTAAGTATCTTAGAAAATAATCGCCCCTCCCCGTGCCCAGGCATCCACCCAATCAATCTAGATATTTGGTTACTATTTTGACGCATTTGGATTATGACTTAAGGTTAAAAAGTAAATTTTTCCAAAGAGATTTTGAATTGAAAACAGGAACATTATGAAGATACTCATATAGTGTTTTCTTTCTCTCTTGTTGAATCCGTGCCCCCTAAGAAATCACAGGACCCACTAGGGACAGGTACTGGGCCATCTTTGGTTAAATCATAGTTGGATTTATTTTTGCTTCCCCTTTTGGTCCTCTTTCCCACCATTTGTCATTTTCACAGACTTTCATGACATAAATCTTGTGGAATGTTGGCTATGCACATAGCATGAAGAATTCAAACTCTCCCGTTTCGGGCGGGTTGGCCAATGTAAGCAACAGAGGGTGGCAAAGATTGGGGACAGATGTGACTGGAAGAGGCAGGGGTAGAGGGACTCTGGAAAGAACACACGATGTATGAAAACGACAGCTTTGAGGTTGCTCCACTTCTGGAAGTTTAGCCAAGGGTGACAGCAATTGACTGATGAGTACCAGGTAATAATAAAGTCCACTGGAAGCTGCACAGTTATGAACTGTCATTAGTATTTTTTTTCCATCTATAGGCAAAGGCCTGTAGACTGTCTCTAACCTTAGTTTGCTTCTCTTGACACAATCCTGATTTGGTGTGGTGCCCGGATGTTG
Source organism: Equus quagga (assembly GCF_021613505.1). Classification (NCBI taxonomy): domain Eukaryota; kingdom Metazoa; phylum Chordata; class Mammalia; order Perissodactyla; family Equidae; genus Equus; species Equus quagga. The sequence goes on along the minus strand of NC_060274.1, from coordinate 81,909,338 downwards.
TATTCTTATCTGAGAATCTAGAGACCTGCCCTGAAGGAAAAGCTCAGACAGAGCACTTCTGTGGCAGGGCTCTCCTCTCACTGAGCTCGGCTCCCCAAACTTCCAAGCACAACGGGGCTGGTGGGAGTCTCTGGCAACCTTCTCTTTGGCCTCCCATCTTCTGTCACTAAAGAGCATTTTCCTTGAGTTGTTGAAGAATTTGAAGGCACACAAGTGCTGGGGGGATTTTATTAAGCTGGCAAATATTATACAAGTTTACTTAAAACCAGTGGCTCTTCCCTCTCTCAATCCGGCAGCGTTTACACTCTTTTTCTCTGGAGCTCTTTTTGGCCCAAGCGATTCAGGGCAGAGAGTTTGAAGGGTATTTTGTTTCTGAAGTGGGCAGTCTGTAAAATAGTGGACCTTTTAACATTGCACTGACAGACACTTTCAGGGCTAATATAATTGATGTATTCATAGGAGCTTAAGCAAAATAGCTTTCCAAAAGGGAGAAAAACTTGTCTTTTCACCTAAGCACTGACCGATTTGTGGTTTGGATGCTTACACGAGATATTAAACAGACCCGATGGAAAAGGTTTGCTCGCCTCAAGTTTGACTTTCCCTCATCTTGTAATTTTTGGCCTCGAGTCAAGTTTTCATCCATTCCCCTGCACTCCTTGGGTCGAGGCCAGCGCCACGGGCTTGCTCTCTCCATGGTGTTGACAGAGTGTTTTTCAGCTGTACCAAAGGCCACAGATTTTATGTCAGACTTCAAGATGCACAGCTTGATAAACATGTCTGCCTCTGGCGATTGGCAGCATTCTTTCTGGAAAAGAAAACAAAAATTGTTTTACATAAATAAGGGAAGTGTATGAATAGCATAGAATAACACGGCTGGAAGGTGCGCCTGAGTCCTGAGCTTTTTTGCAGTATGTTTTGCTCTTTAACTGGATTTATTTTTGAATTCTCTTTTCGCCCCACTGACATCTGATTGCTTTCAGCAACCGTATATGTCTGGTCCTGTAACGAATAAACAAATCAACAACTGATCTGTTTGGAAAGTGGGAGAGTGGTAAATAACTCCAGGACGGTGTTTTGAAAAAGTATCTTAGCTTTCCGTGGATATTGCATTTTTCATGCTGGATGAAATGGCTAACGCCAAAACACCTTCCATTCACTATAGTTTAAGGAAACTCCACGATGCTCTCTGGTATTCTCTAATTGAGTTTTCTCTACATTGACTTTTTTCCCTCGGCCAGGTATCAGGCCACAAAATTTGAGTAGGGGATCAGCACGAGTGTATGGTGCAGAACTCAACTCTGTGTGAGCTGGGAAACTCATCTTTTTAGCGCTGCAGGCAGCTCATTACTGACTGCCACAATCAGAGGACTGGATAGCTTCTTCTGACAAGTTCCGATAATCGGAGAGGATTCTCAGCTTCCCACCTGGACTTCAAAGTCTCTTGTTGGGAAGAAAGAGGGAAAAATACATCCCGGTAGTCAGCACCCTCTTCTTCAAGCTGCTTTGTCATTGAGCAGATGCCCTGGAAGCCTGAAGCTAACACTGACTTCTTCAGGTTGAACCTCCTTTTGGAAGATTGATGAGATGCTGAAGGACTCTTCAGCAAGCTGGGGGAGCCTCTTGGATCCGTGCTGGCTCACCTGGATGCCGGCTGCTGAAAGACGCAGGCTGTCAGGACTCTTGGCGACTGCTCTGGGGATTCCTCAGTGGCACTTAACATTAGCCACCCCTCCCCCAGACCCTTCTGAAAAGCCCAGCACCAGACTTCTGATGTCATTGCACACCTATGATTAAACACCAGCCTGGAGAGCAGCCCTGTGACAGGGAGGGTCATCAGTAATGGGTCTAAGAGGAGTTTCAAGGCCCGGGGTGATATTTTATTCATTATCAACGTCAATTGAGGAACTGTGAATCTGTCTGTTGGTTGGTAGCACTTTATATGATACCTCCTCAGGGTCAATGCAGAAGCCCACGGCTTCTGGAATGCAGCTTTTGTTTGGTGAGTGTGTACGTGTGGTGTAAACACCTGATATTAGTACCTTATCAGGTAATAGAGCTGGATAGAAACGAAATAGTTCATCACTCTCAAGTGACTTTAGGGAGCTGCATCAAAGATAAAAATGGTTGATTCCTAGACGTGATAATTCATACATGCATACATAGAGATACGTGTATATGTGTGCATGTATATACACACATCTTTCTATGTTGCTGTTTTTTGATGTTTTAGAATGAGCTCTGAATGTAGGGCACCCTCTGTCACATCTCGAAGACTTGTGTGCACCTGTTCTACCTGTGGAGGGCAGAGTTCCTAACCTGGGGTGACGCTCAGTGGTCCATGGGTGGGCCTCAGCAAGGTCTGGGAATCCCTATGATTGTAGGTAAATCTTTGCATGAGGGGCTAAGTCACTCAACCTCTTCAAGCTTTTCTCTTCATCTGTGAGGTGAGGGAAAAGAATGCATGCCTCACTGGGTTAATGCAAGGATTACATGAGACGATGTACGCAGAGTACTTAATGCCGCCATGCCTGCCCCAACGTGTTCTGCAAATATTTGATGCTATTAATAGAATTATTATGTTTTTATGATGTGCCTAGATTTTTGCCAAATTTTCAGAGAGAGCTTTGGACCAAACAGTTTAAGAACCACTGTCTTTGGGGGCTGGCTTGGTAGCCTAGTGGTTAAGTTCACGTGCTCTGCTTCAGCGGCCTGGGGTTGGTGAGGTGGCATCTTGGGTGCAGACCTAGCACCACTTGTCAAGCCAGGCTGTGGTGGCATCCCACATAAAATAGAGGAAGATTGGCACAGATGTTAGCTCAGCGACAATCTTCCTCACAAAACAAAACAAAAAACAACAACAGTAACAACAAAAGACAAAAAACTCCAAATAAACAAGACCCACTGTCTTTGATGGAGCCACTGGAGGAGAAATCTTCCACAGAGTCAAACTTACGTTGTCAGAAAGATGAAGACGTGATTCGTGAGGTTGACCAAAATGGGAAAATTCATATGCTCCCCAGGAAACAGGCAGATTCGGCCAAGGTTTTATGTCACTGCTGTTTTTCTCCCACCTTCTGTTAGTTGCAAAATTATTTTTCCTTACTCTCCCTACTTTTTTTTTTCTGAGTAAAGTCCACAGGGCGTGGGCTCCCCTTTTGTACATAAACAAATCCTGTTTTCCCACGTCTTGCATTCTTTTGGTATCTTGGCTATTATTCTAATAATATCTTTTTAACATTTAGTTTCATTTCATGATTATAAAATGAAAATTTCAACTGTAAACTGCGGCTTTTCTTGTGACATAAGTAACTGTTGCTGCTTCCACTTTATAGGTTTGCAAACGGAGCTGGAGGAGGGCACATTTTTATATATGTACTAAGTCAGAAGTAGTTACTCTCAATTCAGGTTAGGGCAAACCCATGTGCCAAGGAAAACATCACAAAGGGGGCTCCCCATGGTCCGGTGGCCCCAGGAATCTATTTACCACAAACTCTGTCGGGGAGGAAATGTCTCCCTCGTGTCGTAAATCTGCAGACCCTGTAGATACGGCTGAATGGTTGAAACTACACTCCGATAGTCTCCATGATTTTTCACATGGAAATGAAGACCAATAGCTGTGAAAGTTACAGAATACCAAATTACATGTAGTAAAAATAGACAGTCAAGCCCTTCATCTAAAAATTAACTTAACTGCTTGAGGAAAGATATGGTTATAAAGTTAAATGGCGTAATTTCGTGTATGGAAATGGCTGTCCTGTCTTATATTTAAAATTTACCTTAGGACATAATTACCTCTCCACAAAGCCAATTTCTAAATGGGAAACATTCCTCTGGCTGGATGTTCTTTCCATTTCTTGGGGCCCTTGTGGAATAGAACTACTCAGTGATCCAGGGAGAAAGTGTCGGTGCTCAGGAACAAACTTCCTCAATGACATGCTCACTGGAAACGGGCCTCATTCATCATTATCTGTTCTCATCTCCAGGCGGCCCGCCAGATTTCCATCCTATGGAATTTGGTGGGAATTCTCCTCTGAGAAGGCGGTTCTAGGGAGGGAGAAACTGACCCAGTGTGCAGAGGGGCCTCTGGTGGAGCTGCCGAGGAGGAGACCAGAAGGATCCCTGTGTAGTCAACTCGCTGTGGCTTCCCTTGTGTCTTCTAGCTGACTTCAGAGCCCAGCAGTGTTCTAAACGCAGGACTCCATTGTGGACAAGCAAGATGCTAATTCAGGATCATTTTGCAAATGGCATTCTGTCTTCCTATTTGCAATGACATCGTTTCTCTTTGGCATTCAGTTCATCAAGCCTTCCTTGTTTCTGCTGCTCTTCATGAGCCCCGTGGAAAAGTCTGCTGCTGATTTTGTCTGAATTTTTATTATGAAGGAAGCTAAGGTCTTTTGTGTTCTTCTAATCTTAATGAGAGAGGCAGTCCCGTGCAATAACATCATGGCTTATAATGCTAAATATCTGTGCTTATTCCAGTTCCTTGAGTCCCAGAGTCAGAGGAAGGAGCTGCTTTGTTCATGCATGATGCATTTGGCCAGCCCCTGCTTCATGAGAGGCACTGTTCTGGACACTGTGGACACTGTAAAGATGAGCGGGACCTGGATCCTGCTCTCAAGGATGCAGACGAGGTGGTGAGGATGAGGCACATGCCTGTCGAAGCATAAGGCAAGCCTGAATATGGCATATTGGTGAGATGCAGAATTCCTGTGGAGGGTCAGAGTCAAGAGAGATTGCTTGTAGCTTTGCGATGGGCGAGGCTTCTTGGAGGCAGTGGCATCTAACTAGGTGAATACTGTAGGCAGATGCAGAAAAGGTGATACAAAGTGGCAGTGGGATCATGACTTTATATTCTTTGAAAGAATAATTCTAGGTACTTACATTCTTTATGGAAATTAGAGTTGTGTGATGATCAGAACAGACCTTTCTTTCAACTTCGATCTCTAGATTCTTTTGTACAAGTCACATAACTTTAAAGCAAGAAAGTGTAAAAATAAAAAATGCAAGGCAGAAGAGCATATCAACATGGGTGTTATGGGTCATAAAGGGCGTCCCTTCCACACTGGAGAAACTCATCAGGTCATTAAGCCAGATAAAGATAATCTCTGGAGTTAAAAAACTTGACCAAGATTTCAAAGTCCTCCATCTCCAAATGGCTGTCATGTGCCTCTACCTGTTTATAGAAGGAATCGCAGGGGAATAAGGCAATCATCCTTTCCCGGAAAGCAAGAAGGATGCATTTCCTGGCACTGTAAATAGAACCTCTGTGAGTCTGGCCACCCCCTCTTCTCAGTAGACGGCAGACGGTGGATGGTAACAACCCCTGTCTTTTGAGCAGGAATAATTAATGGAGTAAGTGTAGGTTTGTGGCTTGCCAGCAGCCAGGCTAAAACTGCTTGTCCATTTCAGCTTTCGCCTAAACCACAGGGACACTTACTTCCTGAGTCAATGGTGAACCCGCAATGCTAACAAAAGACCCCCATTGATCATAGCCCGCTAGTAATTGCTGCCAGTGTGAGGCTGTCTCTCACAACTTGTTGACATCTCTTGACAATTTAAATATGGCTGATGCTAAAGACCTGAAGCCATCATAACGCAGAGAGGGGAATGAAAGGGCAAATATGAACTTTTCCACCAAACTCAAGCTCAGGATGCAAAAATGCATCACTAGTGATAACATTTCAGTTGTGCGCGAGGAGCCGTTGCAGTGCAGCCTCCAGGTTCTGCTTGTGCTGAGAGGTTGCTGGTAAACTAACTCTCAGTGGGTCCCGGTAACTTTTCATAGACAAGAAATCAGGAGGCAGTGGGAATCTAATAAGACATGAGCCTCCCCTTGAATATTAAAACAGGGGTGTGTTAGGAGCCACCGGAAGGGAAGGTCTCATACCAGGGATGGGGGTGGAAGTCGACATCCTGCATCCGGAAAACTGCTTTGCAATTCTTTCGGACTCAGAGCTCAGCAAACTGTCCTGAGGGCTCAGCAAACTGTGGCCTTGGGTCACATCCAGCCTAAGGCCTGTTGTAAATAAAGTTTTACTGGAACACATCCACGCTCGCTTGTTTACGCTTGTTGACTGCTGCTTTTGCTCTGCAAGAGCAGAGCACGTAGTTGCGACAGAGAGGGGATGAACTGCAAAGCCAAGAATATTTCCTTTCTATGCTTTACAGAAAAAGTTTGCCGACTCCTGCTCTCGTGTATGAGGCCTGATGACGATTTTCATAGTAAGTCACCAAACTGAGCTTTCGGTAGGAAGTTCTTTAATCTTAGAGAAGCTGCGCAATTAAATGTGGACTTTGAGGCCTAGAAAGCTCGGCCTGGGAGAAATGAGGGTAGAGTCTAGCCTTGTTATGAAAACTTGAACACTCTTTTGCATTATTCTGATTCTATTTCCCTGAGATAATAGTGCCTCTTGAATTTTAGGGAACATGGGAAAACTGATGGAATCTTATATCCCTTGGCCCTCACAGGCTAAACTGCTGATTTCTTAATGTAAAAGGAGGTGTAAAAGCTGAACACAAGCTTTTGATTGGCGTTTGGTTTTGATGACTATAAAAATTTGCAGTGCCACAGGCAAATTTAGTAAAAGTTAGGCATCCTCGTTCTGGCATATACCATAGTTAAATCCAAACTTTCTGGACTGCTTAGAGAAAGATTTCTTGTTTATAGCTGGGAGGGAATTAACTTTTAAAGTGCCAGATTGCTATAAATGTTAAAATGTTAGTAGTTGTTTGGGTTGAAAGCTCTCTAAAATGTACTCTTAGTATGAAAGTCCCCGATTTAGGTCTGTCACCAACATGGCACTGAATTGAGACCCAGCACTAGAGGCTCCCCTTCTTTCATTTTCTACCCCCAACCTCATAAAACTCTCACACACGGAGAGAAGATGTGCTTTGCCTTGGATGAAAAGCCATTAGGCTGTTGTGTCAAGAAAGATTCTGAGGATGCATCCAGGAGCCGTTGGAAAGAGTTCTGTGATTGATGATTGATGCCTGTGATGATTAAAGAGGGAGAGTTTTATAGTTCATGGTACATAATTCTTATTCTTGCTCTCTGGCTTCGGGGCTCTGAAATGCAGAGTGGTCTTTTGTTTCTTTATTAGCTCTCTTCTTCATTGTCAGCAGGACTGAGATTCAATGTCCCTGTACTGGGTCTTATCATCACTTGTATTCTGTGATCTCTGGCTGCTTCACTTCTCTTTCTTCCCCCCTTTCTATGTTTGTTTATTTTTCTCAACTCCTCTGACTGTAACGACTTCTGTTGAGAAGTCTATCTTTTAGACACTTCTGGCCAATGAGGGTCCTTCTTTCTGCTCCGCAAGGCCAGCACATGTAGGAGTGTGGATTGTGATGGGGACAAGGTTGCCTGGACAAAGGGTGTGAGTGGAGGCTTCAATCCAGAGTGCACGCCACTCCTTTTGCATTTATTAATGTGCATTCTACTTTATGGAAGGCCCTTCCCTTCTCCTTTTCTCTCTTTTTATCCATTACTCATAGATTCCTATTTATTAAATGGATTATAAGCCATTTTGTTTTGCTGCTCAAGTTGTCCCAGATTTGCCCAGTGGGAACCCTTTCAAGTTGCCCCAGATTTGCCCAGTGGGAACCCTTTCAAGTTGACCCCTCTGTTCTTCTGACGCATCTCTATCACTTTTGTGAGCACTTCCTTATTGGCACAACAAAATATTCCAGACTCATCTTTACCTTCCCTGCCCCAGCCCTGGAATCAGCTGTTTCGGGTTCCTTTTAGTTGAGAATGATATTTAGAAACGAAGACAGGGTGCCAGGTATGCTCACAGCTATGGAGTGCAATTGCTTTTGGAATTTAAAAAGATTTAAAAATTATTACTGATATCATGAGTTGATACTGTTACTTCCGATTCCAATCCAGCCCCATAAGGTTCTTCTTTGCTTCCCCCATTCCATTTTTGTGTTTCTTTTCTTTACAGTTAGAACCCTGACTTTCAACAACATCAACTCATTTACTCACGTGACCACTTCTGACACACATAAAACCCATTCACAACTGCTACCCTCAGACCTCTGTGACAGGCAATCCTGCTAAGGTTTGTTTGCAGTCCTCTCCCCTAGTTGAGGTTCATAGTAAATATTATCAGTTCCTAAGTTACTTGCATTAATTCTTTTTATCCTCCTCCTATTTCGGTGTATAATAGTATTTGTTTGTGATATAGTTGAGTGTATGTATTTTTCTGGTATTGTTTTAGTTTATTTCATCCTTGTTGAATGTGGCTTTTGGTTTTATAAATGACTGTAATGGCTTTTTAGGGGCCTAAATTCTGCTTTGATGTGAGTATCACATCCTCGTATAGGAGTGCAGTTCTGCTTTATGAACAAATCTGAAAACCTTTTTCTTTAATAGGTAAATCAATCTCATTCACATTTATTGATATGATTCATATGACTGGTATGTTTTTAGTTTCGACTCCGTCATATTATTTTGTTATAATTCCTATGTATGTTATGTTAAATTTACTGCATTTCTTTCTCTCCTTGGTGTGTTTTCTTTGCTATATTTAAAAACTTATTTTGGTGTTTAGGGAGGAATGTATTTTTGTTCTAGTGGTTACTCTTATAGCCTTTTGTAAAGTCCTTACTTCCTCTTTTTTCCTCCTTAACACGTTACTCTCTGTTACATCAGTTTCAAATGGTATCTGTGACTTCTACTTACCACCCATATAACAGACCTTTTTTCCCTAATTTCTCCTTTCTCTCTCAATTTTCCTCCCATATTTAAAAATTGCATTCTTTCAACTATATCAGAACTGTAATATTTACATACTTAATTCTCACCCTTGTTTTAAAGCTGGTTCTAGAATTATCAAGTGCTTGCCATCAGTCCTTTTGCCAAAGTTTCTCCAGTGATCTCTTGGTTAGATGACTCTCACCCTCTGGTAGGTTCCTCAGGAACAGCAGGCGTGTACAGTAGTCCGGATTCTTGTTTGTCAAAACAGTTTTTCTAGATCCTTGATATGTGCAGGCGGTGTAGCTGCATATAGAATCCTTGGCTTACGCTTTCTCTCCTTGAGCTTCATGTAAATGCTGCTTCACTATTGCCTTGCTTTGTATGTTGCTCTTACAAGTCTAATGCCAGTATAATTTTCTTACTTTTATAAGCAATTTCGTATTTTTTTCTGGAGGACCTGAGTGTTTTCCTTGTTGTTAAAGTCATTGTCTTTAAGATCTAATAGTTTTACTAGGAGTTGTATCAGGAGTCGATTGTTCTGGATCAGTTTCCCCAGGCACACAAGTTCTTTAAATAAGTAGATTTTCTTTTTGTTCTTTCTTTCTTTCTTTCCTTTTTTTTTTTTTGCTGAGGAAGATTAGCCCTGAGCTAACATCTGAGCCAGTCTTCCTCTACTTTATATATGGGTCACTGCCACAGTGTGGCTGATGAGTGGTGTAGATCCATACCTGGGATCCAAACCCATGAACCCAGGCCACTGAAGTGGAGCGCACCGAACTTAACCACTACGCCACAGGGCCAGCCCCCAGATTTTCTTTTTTATTGTCCCGTATTTCTAGTAAGTTGTCATGAGTTATAGTTTTGAACATTAGCCCTGTTTCATTATTTTGTTTTTCTTTTTAGCAGATCATCTAATTATTCTCATATGAGACCTTCTTTGTCTTCTATTCCTTTTCCTCATTTCTCCTTCATTTCTTTTCCTCATACCCTTCTTTCCTTTCCTTATTTTTATTCTCTTGGTTCTTTCTCTGCCTTTCTACAAAGCCACTTATTTACTTTTCATTTAAATCTGCTCTCCCTGGGGCATGCTGTAGTTTCTGAGATGGCTATGTCTTTTCTTTTTATTTCTTTCCTTAGTAAAATAAATTTTCATTATATTTCTTCCTGCTTTTTGTTCATTTTTATTTTTGGTTTTTGAATATATGAATTTATAGGTTTATTTGAAAATACTCAAATCAATTTGTAGTATTGTCTTACAGAGGTCTTCTACTTTGTGGTTGGATTTTTGGGGGGGAGATTTGATTAACTGAAATACGTTTGATGTTTTTGTTTCCTTCTTCTGTAGTATCATATGCAGTTGGTTGGATTTTTTTTCTATTGCTAGGCATTTTGTAGACAGGTTTTCTGTATCAAAAGCACCATTTTATGTCACTATGATAAAGTTCAGTTTCTTTAGTGGAGAATGTTGGTGATCATGGTGGAAGGGTGGGCTGGAAGTGGCAGGGATGTCTTATTTCTTTTTGTTTCTGCTGGTTTCTTATTTCCCCTTTCTTACTTCTGTTTTGTCCTTCATCTCCAAGGGATGCCACTCCTTATTTACTTTTCTGATTCTTCCCCATAAACAATAATTCTTCAAGGCTGCCAACTCTGTCCTGCTCACTTTCAAGTCCCTTGCCAGCAGCAGGTTCCCTGAACCACTGTTGAATGTTCTGGCAGTTAGTATTGGAATTGCTCTTTCTAGAACTTTCCTTTTTGTCTGTATTTTGTAGATTTTCTCCCTTCTCCTGTTTTTATTTTCTTCGGAGTGTCTTAAGCTTCCCCTTTCTTGCTTTCTGTAGTCATAGGCTTGCAATGATGGTGCCACTCTGTGGGAATTTGGTGCTGATTTCTCTACTTACAGATCATTTGGAGTTAGTGGCATTCTCTACTAGTCATGTGTGGTTTTATTTGTGTTCTTCATTGATTTTTTGGGGGGAGAGGGAAGAATGTGAAGATTCAGATTTAGGTGGTTGTCATCATCCTTCAGACCTGAAATCTTCTCCTCACATTACTTCTTCCTTCCAGACCTGCAGATCAGCTCTGGCTTGACTTGGCTTTGCTGGATTCCACATTTGTTTTCACTCTAAGACCTAGGTTGCAGGAGCAGCGCCTATTTGGGACACACTCTTCTCATGGCAGAGGGCAGGAACAAATAGGTTGACCCAAACTATTCAAACACATTTAAAGCTTCTGCTTAGATGTGGTAGACGTAATATTTGTTCAGATTCCATTGGCAAAGGCAAGTCACACAGCCAAGCATCCCAGTGGGGTCAAGAAGTATACTCCTCCCACATGCAAGCACAGCAAAGGTGAGGAGAGGATTGTATGCTTACAGGGAAGGGAGAAAGGGAGATGCGAAAATGCCCAAGTGCACAGTAAATCTTCAAGTGGGACACTTTATTTAGCAGAATTTCCCAAATTAATTGACCACAGAATCCTTTCCTTGAGGGACAGCTTTTAGGACTCATATTTCCCAGACAACACCTGGGGAATGCTGCTCTGATCCATCTCAAGGTGTTAGAACTGACCTCAGAAAAGACATTCCTTTGAAAGTCTGGGTAAATGGAGTCTATATAGTTCTAAAACTCATGTTTCAGTGAGTGAGAACCGGACATTAAAACCTTCCCATGTCAGCAAGTCCAATGCCTCTTTATTAGCTAACACTTCTTCAGCTTTAAAGGGCTGTAAAAAACAGATTTGGAAAAAATCCTTAAGTTCTCATGCTTTCTGATTCTTGCGGATCATCTGTAATCTTGTTAGGAACCACCCACTCCCCCAACTGTCCTTTCTTTTTTTCCCTCAAATAATCTGTTGCTAAGGAATGATCATTTGCTATGTATTTCTTCAAATAACAAAATCAAGAGTCTCCATCTGGTTGTTTTATGTGTTTTTCGGTATGAGTATTGTCTGTCTCAGATTCCAACATCAGTCAGAGCTGAACTGTTTAACTCACCAGCTGTAGCACCCAGCTTGGTATCAGATATGTGAATGATAAATTGCTTTTAATGATGAAAAATTGCACACATGTGATATGTGCATGACAGAGTATCTTCATTCTGTGGGCTTTATGGAAAGCAGAGAAATAAAACTTAAATTAGGAACACATATTCTTTACAGCATAATGTAAGTGTCTCGTAACTGTGAAGTTATGAGATACAGGTTGTTGGGCTAAAAGACAAAATGGAAACAAGAGAATCCTCATTCGAGTCCCCAGCTTGGGGGTTAACTTGGGCAGTTTATTGTTCGTCAGTCTTCTCACCTGCAAAATGAGATACTACATGAGGCCTTGAAGAAATTCTGCTAATGAAGACTAAAATGAGAAGAAAAGTGTTGCAGAAGGATGGAAATGTGCCACACAGCACTGTTTAAGTTGCATTCATTTTCTTTTTATCCCAAATACGTGATCTTTCAAGGCTTTTTTCCGAATGTTTTTATTGTGGTAAAATATTTATAACATAAAATTTGTCATTTTAATAATTTTCTTTTAAAGATTGGCACCTGAGCTAACATCTGTTGCCAATGTTCTTTTTTTCTTCTTTTTTTCTTCTTCTCCCCATAGCCCCCCAGTACGTAGTTGCATATTCTAGTTGTAAGTCCTTCTAGTTGTGGCATGTGGGATGCCACCCCAGCGTGGCCTGATGAGCGGCGCCACGTCTTCACCCAAGATCTGAACCTGCGAAACCGTGGGTCACCCAAGCGGAGCGGGTGAACATAATCACTTGGCCATGGGGCTGGCCCCTTATTTTAATAATTTTTAAGCGTAGAATTCAGTCACATTACATTCATATTGTTGTGCAACCATCACCACTATCCACTTCCAGAATTTTCCATCATCCCAAACAAAATCTCTGTACTCATTAAACAAAAACTCCCCGTTCCCTGCCCCCCTCAGCCTCTGGTAACCTCTGGTCTACCTTCCGTCTCTATGAATTTGCCTATTCTAGGTACTGCATATAAGTGGAATCATACAATATTTGTCATTTTCTGTCTGCTTATTTCTCTTAGCATAATGTTGTTAAGGTTCATCCACGTTGCCACATGTATCAGAATTTCATTCATTTTTATGGCTGAATATCACTCATTGTACTTATATACCACATTTTGTTTATCCGTTCACCTGTTGACAGACACTTGGGCTGTTTCCACTTTTTGTCTATTGGGAATAATGCTGCTATGAATATTGGTGTGCAAGCCAAGCATTTTCCAGAAGGTTCTAGTCCAGCTTTGCAGTCTTAAAGTCCTAACTCGCAGTTGGGTGGACGTACAGTGTCTGGCAAATAAAAAAGCGCCATTGGCAGCAGGCAAATGGTTAAAGTTCTGGCTTGAAATTTTATAGGCTTAGTTTCTCTCTTTCTTTTTCCCTTAGGGCAGATCTTTTCCTGGAATCAAGTTCAGCTCTTAGAACCACCCCATGGGTGGCTGAGGGGGTGCCGCAGGCAGACAAAGCAAGAAAGCCAACTGAATCCTGCTCCTTCTATATTAATGGGGCCATTTGCCGATGTGGGATTGAAAGAATTACAATCGAGTGACAGTTGTTTAATATTCTAATTACATAAACTTTCTGTATTATGGTTTTGCCATTTGACATGTTACATTTCATAATGTGATTGAATTTGTATGTTGGAACTACGTATATTAATGGAGACTGACACAGTTCTATTAAGAATTTGTTAAGCTGACTGAGGTGGGAAATCCATGGTGATAGTTTGGGGGAGGTGGAAGTACAAACTGACCAGCGTCTTTTCCATTTAAGTTCCACAAGGAAATTTCTTGGAGATGAAATCCTTGTTTTCACTCATTTGGACACATTGTGCAATGATTGGATGTGAGATGAGGGAAGACTGGCTCAAAAACAGAAACTCGCAGAGGCCAAAAATCAGAGGAATTGCTTTTTATAGAGATTGTCTGAGGGCAGGGGGAGTGGAGAAAAACACTTAAAGAGTCTGATTTTATTCTCTTTCTTTCACAATGCTTCCCTGGCTGGGGGTATAAATATATACTAGGTAGCAAAACCTTCAGGCGTATATCCTCTCTGGAGAATAACTAAGGTCTGCTCATTCCCAGCTGAATAACTGGTCTGGAGTCATTTTTCAGGGCAGTTATGGTCTAAAAAGGAGGCAACATGATTTTTGTTTCCGCACTCAGCTTAGATCTGGGTCTCAACCAGGAGATTTCAACAATTTATAATTTAGTGAGGTTAGGCTTGCCTTGGTCTCAAATGGTGGTTTAAATTGGATTTAAACAGATTTATGCAAAACTCTAGTGCAATATTAGTAAGATCTAAATAAATCAGAAAACTATAGTCACTTTCATCTTCTGGGATATTATAGTTTTAAACTAGCAGAGACAGTTTGTAGGCTAGCAAATTTAAAAATTATAAAGCAAACAGATGGGTTCTACCCTTAACCAGGCTTCAATTTTTAAAAAAGATTACATATTAATTTTTTTGAATTATCAGGGTAATATAATTATCTCACAGAGAAGATAGAGAAGAAAAAATTTACTCATAATCCAACACTCTAAAGCAGTTACTAACATCCTTTGGTATAATTCTTTATAGTCTTTTTCCTCAGCGTAACTACTTATCTATTTTTCTTAACATATTTGTAATCATAATTGAAGGACAAATTTGTATCTTATTCTTTCCATTTAATGTTGCATTCAAACATTCCCCATGTTTCTGTATTGTCTTCGTAGCTATAATGTTAAGTGGTTTAATTGAGGGAAAGTGTGTAACATAGAGTATTCACTGCCCTTCCAATTTTATGGAAACTAGACCATAGGCATCTGCAGATTTATCGTTCAAGATTTCAGCTGCTCTCAAGCAATTCCAAAGGCCCAGGGCATGTGATAATTAGTCATTTCATTGAAGCACTTGGAGAAATTTGACTCATAATATTGGACTCCAGGAGCTAGCCAGCCAGTCCATGAACTGATTGCCGAATATTGGTTATTATTATAGTTTATTATATAGGATATTAACATAGTTTGTCTATTCTCTATTTGTCCCATATGTATTTTATGGAGGAAATTATTGTACTAGTTAGTTTTTGCTGCATAACAACCCACCAAAAACTTAGAAGCTTAAAACAACAAACGTTTATTATTTAGCTCGTGATTCTATGGTTGGCTGAGCTGGCTGGGAGAATTCTGGCCTAGGATGACTTGGCTGGGGCTGGATGGCCTAGCATGGACGAATCACATATCTGGGTTGGCAGGCTGTTGGCCAGAGTGCCTTGGTTTTTCAGCACATGACCTCTCCAGCAGGCTAGCTTGAGCTCACAGTGGTCTTGTGGTTCCAAGTGCAGAAAGATAAAGCAAAAGTCACATACAAGCATTTCTCAATCATTTTTCAATGTGCTTGCATCATATTTGCTAATGTTCCATAAGTCAAAGTAAGCCATATGGCTAAGCCCAGATCAAAGGATGGATAAACAGACTTTACCTCTGGACAGGTAAAGAAGCGATATCACATCACAAAGGGATATGTTTACTGGAATGGGAAAAAATGATTGTTTGCACATTAACTAACGCAATTTCATATATAGATGTATTGTCAAATTTGGGAAACTTCAAAAGTCTCTGGCAGATTCTCTCAGAAATCCAAGGGCCACACAACTTGTGATGCATGGGAAGGGGGAGCTTCTAGTCATGGACAAGTATTATAAATAATACTTTAATGAGCTTCCTTGTGTGTATATTTAAAAAAATATTTTGAGTTTTTGGTTAAGACAGATTCCCAGAAGAGGAATTACCGAGGCAATGAGAATGAACATTTTTACGTCTCTTAATACTTATTTCAAAGTTGCTTTCCAAAAAGTTGTGCGGAATCATGTGCTGTCAGCAATGTCTGTTTGATTATGTATGAGGTGACCTGTTTTACTGTACTTCAGTTAGCCCTGAATGTTATCATTGACAAAATTTGCCAGTGAAAAGTAAAAAAATGCTTCCTAATTTCTAGGGGTGTTTATTAGTCTTCCAGGGCCGCCGTATCAGAATACCAGAGTAGGGGGCTTAAACAACAGGAATTTATCTTCTCACAGTTCTAGCTGCTGAAAGTCCAAGATGCAGGTGTTGACAGGTTCGCTTTCTCCTGAGGCATCTCTCTTTGACTCACAGACGGCCTTCTAGCGGTGTCCTCACACGGCCTTGTCTCTGTGTGCATGCATCCCTGGTGTCTCTTCCTTTTCTTATCAGGACACCAGTCATACTGGATTGGGGCCCCCCTCGAGGACCTCATTTAACTTGAATTACCTCTTTAAAGGCCTTGTGTCCAAATACAGTCACATTGGGGTTTGGGGCTTCAACATATGAACTTTGGGGATACAATTCAGTCCATGACAGAATGGATCTAGGTTTGGTGGGGCTTACAGCTTATACAGTTTGGAGGACCTCTTTAAAAAGAATATAAAATCATGACTATAAAATGGCTGGGTCCCCTCCCTGGGCCTTGGAGGGGCTGGTGCAATGAAGAGCCCTGAAACTTGGGCTTCCTTGACTGCACGGTTGGCCTGCTTCTGTGCACTGCTGTTTTGTACTTTAGTTGATATTGCACATAATGCTTCTCATCTGTATTTGCCTGTGTACAGTTAAGGATATTGGTTCTGAGTAATGAGCAGCAGGAGAGGAGAGTTACCATTTGGTGTGGAAGGTTCTCAGGTTTGAAGCTTTGGGTTTAAGCAGACAGGTAAGGTTTCTGGGAGAGTCCTTACTTGCTTCAGTGGAGCAACAAACCACTTATATGGTGTGTTTTGGTGACAATGCATGTGTATTATTGCCCAAGATATACCCCTGCTGTCTGAGCACCGATGGCTGAAGCATGATTAAGAGGGCCAGATCTTCATTCTTTAGTTACATGTGAGGCTCAGGATATAAGTTTCCCTGGGAGACAGAACACACCAGCTTAAGTTTGCATTAAGATATGAATGCCTGATGCTGGATTTTCTAGGAGTTGGTTTTCATAGGGGGAAGCAAGATGGCATTGGTTATCTTAACACGTGTGTTTGAAGAGAAGGCACTGAAAAATGGAGTTTGGAGTGCTAATGACAAGCTTTACACTTGAAAATGTTGCATGGGCCAATGCTGGCTAGTGGTTGGCCCTGGCGGTCTAGTGGTCAAGATTCAATGCTGTCACCACTGCAGCCAGCATTCATTTCCCAGTCAGGGAAATGACACAGCACCAGTGTTGCAGTGGTTATACTGTGGTGGCTATGTGTGGCTGTGATGTAGAGCTTTCAGACTAAGACAGACTAGGAAGAAGGACTTGGTCACTCCCCTCCAAAAAAATTGGCCATGAAAACCCTGTGAATAGCAGCGGAGCATTGTCTGAGATAGTGCCAGATGGGGCGAGGATGACACAAAAAGATGGGGAAGAGCTCCGCTCTGCTCTACACAGAGTGTCTAGGAGTTAGAATTGACACGAGGGCACTAACAACGGCAGTGCAGGCTATGCAGGGCATGGTGGTTGTGCCCTAGTAGAGAGCTTGTTCCCATGGAGAACTATTGTTTTAGAAACGTTCTTCTGCCACTATTTCTGTTTTCTGGGATGTCGGATATAGAGGCCTGAACACAACTGGGGACTCATGGGAAAGGGTGGGACTACGATGTGACAGGCAGCAGCTTAGACCAATGAGTTGTAGAAACAGATGAACCAGGCAGAGATCCGTGGGGATAATGATTAATTAAACACGAGTCTTTAAATAGAGGTTGAGGGAAGTTTGGAAAGTTCGTTTTGCAGTGGGCTGGGTAGAAGGCAGAAGTAACATGGGAGTGGAGGAAAAGAAGAGAAATTAAGAAGAAAAGCCCTCATGATGTGACACATTTAAAGATAAATTAATTAGATATAGAAAAAGTAAATCTAATTTTCCTTCCCTCTTGCTAAATAATACAAATAATTCACATAGCTATGGAGATCATTATTCAAAATTACCATGAACTTTCTGGCTTCTGGAAGCCAGCCAATGAGTTTCCCAGAGCTCAAAGGGGCCTGTCTTAACCACCAAACTGAGTTACCACTGATACCGATACAAAACATGTAGAAAAATATTAGCATTTCCTATTCAAACAAATACGATATAGTCTGGGGACATAGGGTTATCTAATTTTCCTTTGAAAAGATAACATTTAAGAATGTGCAGTTTAAACAGGAAAATTGCTTTGCACAACGTGACCGCTGATCCAAACTGGGGTAGTCCTCATTGCCCTGTGAGAACAAGCAAAGCTTTGTCTCAACGAAGAAAAGAAAAACATCCCCTGATTTTTCAAGTTTGTTCTGAACCAAATTCTTGGTTAGAATCTAAAATGTATTTTTTTTTAGCCTTCTCTTGTCTCCCTTCTTAATTTTTTTAACCTTCTATTTTAAACGGGGCCATCTAAGTGGATGTTGAAACAGTCTGGATGTTCAGAAAGAGTACATTTCCTGTGTAAACAAACACAACCCGGCTTAGAGAGAAAGGAAAGCCGTCTTGTCAACCCGAAAGGACCCAGCACATGGTAATTTTCGTAACTGAAGTATTCCAGGGATTCCAGAGTACAGGAACAATCCATAAAACGGGAACTGGACCACACAAAAACACACCCACGGCTCCAGGCGGGCATGTTTGAAAAGAAGCAGACCTTTAGGAGTAGGAAGCAGGGACTTGCATCAAATGATCTTTATAAATGCCCTTCTAAAATTAAAATCCTCTCTAAGCTTCTTCCAGGTAAAAATGTTGTCTCAGGGGCTGGAGGTTGTGAAACCCAAGCGCTGTGGAGAGGAAGACAAATAGACTGCCGAGGTCAAGGCTGGAATGACCTGACCTTGAGACTTTTTGTTTCCCTTCTCAAGGTCTTTTACGTAGATTGTTAGATTACCGTCTCAAGTCTGGGATTCCAAATGAATTCGTATCCATTGAGAATTTACTATGCTCAAGGCACAGAACTAGATGGTCTTCTACTCATTCTATCATTTGGATTCTTCCAAGACAACATCTAACTACCCCCAGAGGAGTCATGGTTGAAAAGACAGGACAACGAGAGAGTTCCTAAATCTGTGCTGGACACTGTTTTCTTTGCAAGTTCTCTGCCACAGTCAGAGGTGCTTTCTTGCTCACCCATTGGTAAACTCCTTGACATCCGAATTCTCTAAATAACTAGAATTGGAGCAATCAGATTACTTTTTAAAAGCAGCAGGAGAGATGTTAATGTTTAGAATATAGTCTGTCTGTGATCCTTGTTACTTGTATTCTAATTCCAGATGAAGTGCTGTGGGTGTCAGAGTCCAGAGGAGAATTTTGGCACCACCAAGCATTGACAGAACATGCAGAGGAAAAGAGAGACCCTGTATCTTTTCATAGGGGTGGCCATTTAAGCTCTCAGAGATGGAAGTCAAGATTTCCTTCGGTCTAAGTGGTAGCTTTTGACTGGCTGCAAGGAGAGCCTGAGTTTGTTTAATTTGGAGTAAAGTTTTATGAGTTAATCTCTAGTGAGGGAAAGCAGCAGTAAACACAGAACATACTGGTCATTATTCTAAGTATTTCTACATTCTTTCTCATGCATGAGAGGAGAAGAAAATTTTTTAAAAATGGGGAGGCACAGTGCTCAAACGTGTGTGTGTGTGTATGATTTTGTTTTGACCAAACCATCTGGTGTACAACATACCCCAGGAGTATGAAGACAAACATTTACCAGGAGATTCACATGATTTCTGCTGTGTATAAACATATTTGTAGAAGTCTCTTATCTTTCTAGAAAGTGGAGATAAACATAGATCTTTCTCTGCATATATTAACACAGTCCAATTCTTTGCAGACCAAACCAAACCGTTATTTATTTTAGCAGGCCGTGTAAACTCAGGTGGGTTAAAATGCCAGAGAGACACACGCAATCTGGACACGATCAGCGTCGTGTCTGAGGAAAGCTGCCTTTCTCCTCAACTTTAATAATATGGTGAAAAATCCAGGGATATTGTGATACTATTGCGTGCTGAAAAGTGGATTAAATCTCGATTAAATCACAACATAAATAATACCTTAACTAAGAATGTTAAAAGTGAACTTGGTCTTAAAAACAAAGGAGGTAATTTACCTGATTTATTAGGGGAGAGAAAAAGTAGCTTGGTGTGTGTTCTGTGGATTTCATGTTTAATGGGACAGACTTTTAGGGAAACTGCTGGGGATTTGGGGAAGCTAAAACCGAGAGCTCCTAGCGTGCGGGCTGGATGTTTAAGAGGCGAAAGGGAGAGAAAAATCACCCATCCATCCATCCAACCTACCAACCAATCAAACAAACAAACAACGCTGAGTGCCCAGGCACGGAACACGGCTATTTTTTCTGAAGCGGGTCCTGGTTCTCAGAAGGCCACTCAGTAAGGGAGCACTTAAACTTCAAAAAGGAAAAAGGAGATTTATTAGGAGGCATACAGGAAGCTTCAGGGGAGTGTTCCTGGTAACTGGGCCTCCTGCTGTTCTCATTCCTGTGCCTTCGTATTGTCAAAAACCCTTCTGCAAGATCCAAATATGGCTTTGGTTCTTTTCACATCAGCGGCAGCTTGAACATTTTGCACTACCATTTCTCTGAAAAGTTCAGGATGTAAGGCACTTCCTTTGAAGGTCTTGCAATTCTTCATAAAGAATAGGCCCTATTCAGCTTTCTTATGAAGCTGTGGGGATGCTGGAAGGTGTGCTTTGGGCTGGTTGAGTATCAGTGCGGGGAGGACGTCACCTCTTGGGCCCTGTTTCCTTGTCAGTAAAATGGGGGAGCTGTTCTTTAAAGGTCTTTTCAGCTCTAAAATCCTATGATTCACAGTAGACCAGAAAACTCAGCTTCTGGGCAAACCAACCTCAGAGTGGCAGGGTGGAATAGCGCGCCAAAGGTCAAGCAGCAGTTGATTGGCAGTTCTCAAAAGAACTTGGGACTGACTCTCTCTTCTGACGACTGGACTCTGACATCTGATAAGGCGGCGGGCTTTGGGAAGGCAATGACCATGCCCATCTTGCTCACCATTATAGGTATCCCATGCCTGGCACACAGCAGGTAGTCAGAAGATATTTGTTAAATTGATAAATGGAAGGACGAATAGAAACAAGAGACTTCCCAGGAGCAACTCAGTTTTGAGAGAAAGGCTTGCTAGTTCTATGGCCTGGAACCCCAAGCAATAAGAATGAATCTCATACAGAGGAGGGCAGACGCCCCGGCATGCTGGAAGACGGACTGACAGAATGGTTGTTTGGGAGAATAAAACATTTCTATCTGTCATTAATATTGATGGCAGAATGTGGACTGCCGTTTTATGGACTCACATGTCCAGTGCAAATGTTTGGGGGGCAGTACAAGGAAAATCAGATGATAGCTTTGGCTCTGGACACATTGTGACCCAGTGCACGCACACCAAGTGAAAAGAAAAGCTTTACGAGGCAGTCCTTAGCTTTACTCTGTGCAATGTACTCTGCTATTTTGTGTTATATTCTATTTTGTTTTTATTTTATTATTTAAAAATGCTCAATACGGGGGCTAGCCCTGTGGCTGAGTGGTTAAGTTTGTGTGCTCCGCTGCAGGCGGCCCACTGTTTCGTTGGTTCGAATCCTGGGCGCGGACATGGCACTGCTCATCAAGCCACGCTGAGGCAGCGTCCCACATGCCACAACTAGAAGGACCCACAATGAAGAATATACAACTATGTACTGGGGGGCTTTGGGGAGAAAAAGGAAAAAATAAAATCTTTAAAAAAAACAAACCAACAACAACAAAAAAACAAACCAAATAAACAAACATGCTCAATACAATGCATTAGGTTGATTTCATGATTAACCCACGATCTGAAAACAATACTCCAGGATATGTTTTAAGGTGAGCTGGTTATGACATGTGTGGATGAGACCTTCCATCTTTTTTGTTTTGATTAAAAAAAACAGCTTTATTGAGATATAGTTTGTATATCATGTAATTCACCTATTTAAAATGTGCAATTCAATAGTTTTTCACAGATAACATGCAACAGTCCCCACAGTCAATTTTAGAGCATTTTCATCACCTCCAAAGAAAGCCCTCCTTCCTCAGCTATCCCTCCCTATGCTTCCACTCTCCCGGCTCCCCAGCCCCAGGCAACCACGAATCTACATTCTCTCTCTATAGATTTGCCTATTCCGGACTTTTCCTATAAATGGAGTATGTGGTCTTTTGTATCTGGCTTCTTCCACTTGCGTAATGTTTTCAAGGTTCGTCCATGCCTTATAGCATGTATCAGTACTTCACTCCTTTTTATGACTGGATAATATTGCATGGTATGGGGTACAACATGTTTTGTTTATCCATTCATGTAGGCATTTTATCTTTATTTACAACATAGGATGTTGATTGCTTCTGGTCAAGTCTTCCTAAGCTAACTAATTTTTAGTATCTAAGAAGATGGCATGGCAGGAGTTCTGGACACCCGTGTTGGAAGAGTGTTTCCTGGTCCCGTCCATAACCATCGCCCTGAAAGGTCTTCCTGTTTCCTCCTGCGTTCTCACTGTCGGCAGAAATCACAGAAAGGATCAAGTGTGCAGGGCAGAACTGGTTCTGATGGAAATGAGGGCCGCAGAGCCTTTGTTCCCTCCTTTGGTTGCATGGACAACTGCTCCTGCACGTCCATATTTCCAACTAGCGGCCGCGTGTACTGATCCATTTGCCAGGGCCCATGGAGAGCTCTCTGGAATATCCTCTTCTGTCCTTAGAACAGCCCACAATGGATGCACAGAGCCACCCAGCAGAAGGAAGACCTTCATCCGCCAGCAAGGATTTCAGGTGAGTCCCCTTACACAGAAGGAAGTTCTTCCCAACTGGATCTTAACACCTCTAGTTCTTTAAACTTGCTCTTTCAAGGTCCCTGAGGCCCACCAAAATCATACAAACTATTCAGCTGCAATCTGAGCTTCTTTTAGGGTCATTATTATTACAATTTTTTAACATCTCTTTTCGTGCTTTTAAATGAAAGTGTCAGTGAGATGAGTACGAATCCCCGGATAGAACACAGTGGGCACACTTGCCCTCTGAGGACCTTACAGCACTTCATAGAGAATTTGATTTAATGTGCACTCAAAAGCCACCTTTGGCTTGACCTGGTTTCTGGAATTTTCTGGGTTATTAAAACTGTGCAGTTTTTCATTTTCTTGGCTTTGTCTGTGACATTCTGGGTTGACACGGCTGCGTCTGCCTCTACCACGTCTGAAACGTTCCTGGCATTTTCCTCGGGAGTTTGCTAACCCAACATCTGTGCCATGGCTTCAGAGGAGAGAAGCTGCACCCCAGAGCCAGGGCAGAGAGGAGACAGTTCCCTCTGAGGGACTCCTGGGCTTCCCACCCTGTGACAGGTAATCAGAGCAGAATGGCAGCGGTGCCGTGCAGGATCAGGTGGTCTCGCTCAGCCTCACCCTGAGGCGCCAGACGGCGTTTCCAGACAGCGGCCGTGCGTGTGCATGTTGACAGACTGGGAGGAGTGGGCAGGGCTGGCTTTCTCAAGCAGCAGGCCCTGAGAACAAGTCACACGGACGTTTCCCATGAAGGCAGAGTCAAGAAGGACTTTTATAATCAGGAGGTTTCGTGTCTGGAATACCCAACTTATGAAATTGATTCAACACATCTTTATGGAGCGCTCACTGTGTGCCAGCCACCGTTCTAGGCATTGAGGATATATTTCAGGACAAACTAGACAGTTTTTCTAGCCTTATGGAATTTTTTTTTAGGAGTGGGAGAAATCGATACATCAAATATCTGTGTATAATATGATGTGTGGTAGAGATAAGGCTTTTGAAGAAAAATAAAGCAAGTAAGGGATTTAGAGGGAAGTGCTGTTACAGATGCAGAGGCCGGGGAAAAGTTTTTCAGTGAGGTGAAGCAGGGATCTGAATGAAGCAAGAGAGTGAGCTGCTGAATTTCTGGGGCTGTATATTCCAGGCTGAGGGTCTAGCATGTGCAAAGGCCCTGAGGAAGGTGCTTGCTTGGCATGCTGGAGGCATGCTAGTGTGGCTGGCATGAGGTGACTAAGGGAAAGAGTGGTAGGGAGTGGGGTCCCAGGGCAGCCAGGGGGTCCATCATATAGGGCCCTGCAGGGAGTATGAGGCCTGATGTGAGGCCCACTCTGTGCCTCGGTTTCCCTATTTTACACAGTTATGTGTAAAGAATGTGAAATGTCTGGCATGTAGGAGGCACTTAGTAGACATTAGTTATCTTTCTCCTCTTCCAGGAGATGACAGCAGGAATACTTTCGATGCCCACATCCTCACATGACTTGCTTAGTTCACCAGGATTGTCACACTTTAGTTTCGTCTTGGTTTGGGCATTTAGGAAGTCTAGTTTCTCTCTACTTTTGGATATTGCTAGATCTCCTGGGTGCTGACTTCGATTGCGGTGGAGAAAGGTGTGGAAGACTTACGCCATGAGAATTCTTCCCCCAGTGGCCTGCAGGGACTGTATCCACAGTTTGTCACTGTGTTTGGTGTGCAGAGGAGGAAGAAGCACCGGGCTCCATGAAGCTGGCACTGGGCCTGGGTGCAGGGGATCTCTTCCGCTCCCTCGCAGACCTTCTGTGCTTCTAAGACAATATGGTCACGGCCACTCCACTGCTTGACACCTCTTTTTTTCTCTTTTTCTGGAAATGCAATCCAAAGCTCTTCAGGGAATAAATGATAGTATGAGTATAGGAAGAGTCTAACAGTGCCCAGAGACGTAGCTGGAGGACAGTGAGAACGTTGGTCTGCACCGAGACCGCCAGTTATGATGTATCGGCTTATTCACTTCATCAGAGGCCGTGAATCACTCTGATTACACTGAATACCAGGCACAATCTGCAGAATCTATAGCTCCAAGCCCTCCCAGAGAGCTTTCTGCCAGCTTCCAAAGAAACAACATTTGCGTCAATGGTCTCCAACTGGTATGGGGGAGGTAGGAGCCCCTGGGAATGTGCAAGATGTTACCTTGTGGGGGCCTAGAAGAAGATGGTAGACATTCTAATTTTATTTTATTTTATTTTTGCCAAGGAAGATTTGCTCTGAGCTAACATCCCTGCCAATCTTCCTTTACTTTATATGGCCTGGGATCCGAACTCATGGACCAGGGCTGCTGAAGCGGAGTGCACTGAACTTAACCACTACACCACAGGACTTCCCTTCTAATTTTGTTTTGTTTTGTTTTCTTTAAAGATTGGCACCTGAGCTAACATCTGTTGCCAATCTTCTTTGTTTTCTTCCTTCTTTTTTTTTTCTTCTTCTTCTCCCCTAAGCCCCCCAGTATGTAGTTGTATATTGCAGTTTTTGGTCCCTCTGGTTGTGCTATGTGGGACACCACCTCAGCATGGCTTGATGGGCGGTGACATGTTGGTGCCCAGGATCTGAACCGGCAAAACCCTGGGCCACCGAAGCAGAGCACGCAAATTCAATCACTCAGCTACAGGGCCGGCCCCTCTAATTTTGTTTTTTTTTTTAAAGATTTTATTTTTCCTTTTTCTCCCCAAAGCCCCCTGGTACATAGTTGTATATTTTCAGTTGTGGGTCCTTCTAGTTGTGGCATGTGGGACGCCGCCTCAGCGTGGTTTGATGCGCGGTGCCATGTCGGTGCCCAGGATCTGAACCGGCAAAATGCTGGTCTGCCAAAGTGGAGCGCGTGAACTTAACCACTCAGCCACGGGGCCTGTCCCTCTAATTTTGTTTTGAAAGCTCTCATCCTTTAGTTTTTTTTTCCTCTCCACCCCTCCCATCCTGCTTCCCAAGTTCTATCATGTACTAACTTACTAGTTAAGAGATCAACTTTAGAGCCAGATGGTCAGGATTTGAATTCTGGCTCTGCCGCTTCCTGACTGTATCCCTTAGGGTAAACTCCTCACCGTCTCTGTGCCTTAGTTTCCTCACTGTCAAAATGGAAAAACATTACCCCTTGCTGGGTTGTTGGGAAGATTAAAAGCATTAAAATATGTAAAGTGCTTAAAAAGGAGCACGGTGCATTGTTACATATGTACTTGTCACTATTTTTCTATTATTACAACAGGGTTGTAATTTATAAGGAAACTAATATGAAAATATGAGGTGCGTATGTGCCTACATTTTTCAGTGATGGGGTGGACCATTAAAAACTGGAGATCGCTCCTTGAGGGGATGAGGATCGTTTTTCATCTAACAACCATGACATTAACCTTTGTAAGGACACAGTTTGCGGATGGCTGTGATTTTATATAAATGGAGCAAGTTTTAGTATCAACACTTGAGAGAACCACTCGAGCTATAAAAGAACAAAGCCTCAGAAGGGCACTCAGTGCTTTCCAATTACGGACATGTTTTCCGAGGCTACTCTACAGACAGCTGAGCTGTGTTGAGAATGTAGGGATGTTCTAGTCTTAAGAGCCCTGGAAAAGCAGATTATTCTGGAATAATTGCCCTCTCCGCATTCTAGTAACAGATTCAGAGAGAGGTTGATTTTGAAAACCAAGAAGATTTGGAGATCCTTCAGTGAAAGAATTTTTCTTTGAAGTGTTGGGGGAAGAGAAAAGATGTAAAGTGACATTCATTTCAATGCAAGATGTATTTGCCAGATACTTTCATTTTCTTGGGTCTCCAATTCTCAGTGCCTCAAGTTAAAGCAGCCCTAGTTAACCCATTGTTTGCCAGGCTTGTGACAGACACCCAGGATGGACCTAGCCTTCTACTTCCGAGCTGAGAAGAGTTGTCTCTGGGCAGCTGGGCATCCTTCGTGCCACTTCCCCTTCCTCTCCCTTCACCCCTTCTCCCCATGGACTGGAGCAGCCTCTTCTCCACCAGTTAATCCCCTGTGAGTCACCTGCAGGTGTCGGGGGCAGGAGCTGAGGGCCCTCTCCAAGCAGCCTTATGTGAACAAGGGACGGAATTCTGCTTCCAAGAAAATCCCACAGTGTGGGTTTTATAGGACTCAGCATTGGCTCTGGCTCATGGATTGGTAGCACATCTATTCACAATCAAATGAAATGTCTTGTCCCTGACTGTCTGCAAAGGCCAACGCTGCTACAGCTGCCCTGAGTGGACCAGACCACTGGCCTAGCTGTCCAGTAGACAGCCACATGTAAATTCTCCAAAACCAAACCAAACCAAACCAAACCCCAAACAACACCACTTCCTGACAGCAATATCTAAATACTTTTTATTAGGGAAAACATTAAACATATACAAAAGTAGAAAGTATAATGAATCCCCTTTGTACCCGTCACCCAGGTTCAAAAATTACCAACGCACGGCCCATCTTGTTTCATTTATAGCTGCCTGATTTCCCCTGGTCCCTGGAATATTTTAAGACGAATCCCAGACATCATATTATTTCATCCGTACATATTAAAAAAGATCATTTAGGATATTGGACCAGAGGGTGATGGTAAAAGGCAGAGAAAACCAAACCAAACCAAACTGGAAGTATCCAGTGTGCCCATGAGCTTATGGGGGGCCTCTATAGAAAAATGGAGTGGAGAAATGGCCAAATCATATTCACTCTCCCAAGTCTGAGGCAGCTCCTAGGGACACATCTGGTCATGAGTCTTCAACTCTTTGACAGCATCAATCGATTGAGAAGTGAGTTTTCTGTTTTCAGTGTCCTCTTGGACTTTAGACAAATTACAGCCGTGACAAAGAAAACATTAACGGAGAATTGAGAGAGAATCTGGAAGCCTGGTTGTAGTCTCAGAGGAGATGCCGACGTTCCTGTCAGCTTGGAGAGTGTGTCATTGACTCCTGGAATGGTAGAAGCAGTTCTTCAGATCTATCAACCAGGATTTTTAAATTTCTGGGGAAAAATGGCAGGATTGGTATAGGAAAAAATACTGCCCAATTTGCCTTCTAAAAAGGAACCTGGAGGAGTTTCATGGAACTTTAAGTTACTTTCAGTTGTCATCTTGCTCAAAGCATAGTGGGCATCCATTCTCTCCGCTCCTGAGGCATGCCAGGTGCATGGGGACAAGCCATTTGGACTGTTTTTGAAAGGTTTCCAACTCCTGATAGAGATACAATCAAGGTAAAACAAGGGATGCTAAGCAAATAAGTTTTTTTGTTGTTGTTTGTTGGAATTTGAAATTCCAGAATGTTTCATCCTGAATTTCTACACATTTGTTTTCTTTTTGGAGATCCTAAGTAATTTCTTCATTTTGCACATTTTGCTAAAACAACTCCATTCTTCTCTATAACCACTGTCTTAATAAATCAGGTTCAACTTCTTTTTGCTTTTTTTTGTTCTAATAATTTCCATTTGGTAACCAGTGTCATAGGAAAAGATACAGTTTTAACATTAAAGCAGTTTTTCTTCCACCTAAGTAAACCATTAAAGACAATGGGAAGGAGAACAAATGTGCCTTTCAAGAGCCATTTTTTTCCTCCATTGTATCGGCTCACTGCAGACAGCATGCGTACAATTCACTTCTGACTGAATCATAACAAATATGAGACAATGTGGTATAAACCACTTTTTATAATGCAATACTCACCAATAAATTCCACTTATAGCCTTAAATCAAATTGGTGCAGATGCAAAAATTATGTAAAACCGGTGGTACTTGCTCCTGACCTTGCGCCGGCCCTCCCAGATCTTGAGTCAATAAAGTTTTTCTTCCCTAATGATCTGGCACTTATTCCTATCAAGAGAATCCAGAGGGGGGGCTGCGGAGTGGGGACGTGAAACAGTGATTCAGGGACCACCAGGGCCCTGAAGAAGATTAATTTGTAGGAGGTACCTGAAAAGTTGGAAAAATCTCAATGCATTTCTGAATACACATATTCATTTTGAGCTGATTTCTGTTCCTCTTGTGCCCTGTAAAATTTCAAGGAATGTAGTTGAGGTCTGGAGATTTCCACAAAGAGATTAAGAGAGGCTGTAAACCGAAGAAATAGTGGTTTTGTCTAACTGTTGGGCATGGAATATTTTTGGTACCAAGATGTCCTGATTTTCAGAATAGAAACTGAGTAAACACCTTATAAACATTCAGGGAACATTTCTATTAATTCTCTTAATAATAGGGCATAGCAGTTTAAGTCTAAAAAGGGCGTCCATCTGTTATCTTTACTTGGAATAACGTACGAGTCTATTTTTATATTTAGTTCATAAACTAGTCAGTGAAGCAGCTAAATTTTCTGTAGACATCCAGGTCTGATCTTGTGTTTTGTTTAGGAGCCAACCCATTTTGGACCCTCAATAAACACTTTTATTTAATACTAACTGGATTTCATTATACTAACCAAATGCTTACAATCTCTCTGCTTCGACAAGAAGTTGGGTCCTCTTAGCCCATATGAATTCTGAAACGGTCTCTTGGACAATGTCAGTCAGTAAACTTTATGGTGGGGCTAGAAAGACTATTTCCTGGCTCGTTTCTTGCAGGCTAGGTCTGGACTGATTCTATAACTGCTTGGGGGGAGGTTGGGGGGCTTGGTTATCTCCTTTGGAGCGGTAAGGGTAGTGGATTTCATGGAGTTGTACCCAAGGTTTTGGGTATTTCTAGCTCAGAGTGGCCCCAGGGTGAACACAACCAGGACATGAGGGTGCAGGTGTTATAGACAGGCCTGGGGTGTGGCCTCCCTTGGGCTACTTAAGCCAGGTGGACTCGGGCAAGGGACTTACCCTCTTTGAGCCTCTGTTCTCCCTTGTAAATTAGGAACAATACTATTTACCTCCAGGATAGATGTTAAGATTAGATGAAAAACTTTGCAAAGTGGTATGTCAAATATAAGCAGCTGTTTTATTATCATCACCTAGTTATAGAGGGATCCAGCATCCTTGAGGGACGAATCATAGAGGCACAACTTTGAATGACAGGGAATTTGATGGTTTCACCACAACTTGGTCCCTCTTCCCCCATCACAAGGCATTCTTCATTCCAAATACATTAATTCAGTTTTCTGTACATGCTAAGGAGCAGTTTTATTTTATAAAGAACGGTATCTTAATCTATTTTAAACTATGTTGCTAATAACACTTGTTAGCCTAGTTGTGGATATTTTAACAGCATTGTTGAAGTATAATTGATACAATAAACTGCACATATTACTCCTTGATAGAGACTTGCTTAGCTTCTTTTGGGGCATGTTAATGTGGAACAGTTCCAGGTAACGAGATGTGGAGGATATCTTATTACTCAGATGTATTTCCCAGATAAAAAGATAGAATATGTTTGGGAGAAAGCCTTCTGACCATCCTCTTCTTTGTTAATTGCAATAGTTATGCAAGGGCATGATGCTGGAGCTTGGGCAGCCATCTTGCAACCATGAGGCAATTAGCAAGAGGGTAAAAAGCCAAAAATGCTGAGAATGGTTGAGCTGAAGGAAGAAAACAGCATGAATTTTCAATAATAAAATTGAGCTGCTGAAATAGCGTTGAATTCACCCACTTCTAGACTTTGTGTTTGTTTTTTGGTTCAAAGCCACTGTTAGACAGGTTTTCAGTTATTTGCACATGAACTCATTGGCTACTATGTGCAATATTCAAAGTGGAGCATGAGAAGTGTGGCATGGGAAAAATGAGAGAAGCCTTTTCAGGTTAGGAATAGTAACTCAACCTTTTCAGACTTAGAAAAGATAAGCAGTAACTCAAGGAAGAAAGGTCAGTTGAATGTTTCAGTTAGAAGGAACAGAATATGCAGTGATCCAGAGGCAGGCACAGTATGATATGGAGTGTTTTAGAGGCTGTGCGTAGTCTAGCTTAGTGAAATGCAGCGGTTCTCAGCAGGACTAGCTTTCAGGGAGAATTTGGAAATGCCACAATGCCTGAGAGATGATTCTAGTGTTTAGTGTATTGGGCACTAACTGTCCTGCAGTGTGAGACTTGTGAAACTAATACAAACATCAAGTAGGACATCCATATGGAAACAAGATCTGGGTTGTCTTTCTTGTCTATTTAACATCTCCTTTTGGGGCAAGAAGGCTTCCTCTCTTCAAATACTGAGGAAGAGAAGGAGCGATTTCATTTCCTAGGAGAGAGGGACTGAAATCATGCTTAAAGAGTGCCCACAGCCCTGCGACAGCCACTCTTTTGAATTTTGTTAGAACTGTCTTCTTAAACACTTCAATTTCTCATTAAGAAATTTGTCATTCTTGTCGCTTTTAAAAAACCAACCTAGGAACAAGGAATAAACTATTCACATGAATGAAAGTGGTTTTTATGTATAAAACAGATCCAACTCCTCATGCAGTAGATTAATTCCAATAGGAAAACCCCAGGAAAAACTCTGCTGCTAACGTAGCTCATTCCTATAGGATTTTAGGACTAAAGAGCAGACAGCTTTGCAAATGTAAAACAGTTTCAATATCTTTGTTGATTTTTCTGATTACCAAAAATATACGTGCACATAGTAAAACCCTATCATCCATAAAGTGAAAGTTTCCTAGAATTCTCTTCCTTCCAGATAAACACTGTTAGTAGGTTAACTAAAATATGTTTGTATTGATAAAGCAACACATTTACTTCCAGACATGAATGGATAAGATCTAGTTTTTACATTTTGGGGCAATGCACTATGTCAAAGAAGCCATCTCTGACATGGACAGTGAAGATTTTTCCAGGAGGAGGCAAGGGGGAGGTCTTTTGCTTCTTTTGTTTCTTCCAGATCTCAAGGGTAGAGCTGATATTCTGCTGGTATGTGCCAGTCCAGCTGGCATCCGACCAGACTTGGCAAGCATCTGTTCTGATTGGTTGGTGCCTGTGTCCAATAATTAAACATTTTCAATATTGCCCCTCTGCTATGGACTAAATTTTGTCTCCTCTCTCCATCCACATGTTGAAATCCTGACCCCCAATGCGGCTGTGTTTAGAGATAGGGTCTTTCCAGAAGTAATTCAGATTAAATGAGGTCATGAAGGTGCAGTCCTGATCCAATAAGATTAATATCCTTATAAGAAGACACACCAGAGATTTTTATTTCTCTCTTTTCTCTCTCTCTCTCCCCATCGTGTGGGGACACAGCTAGAAAGCAGCTGTCTACCGCCCAAGGACAGAGCCCTCACCAGACACCGATGCTGCCACCTTGCACTTCCAGGCTCCAGGACTGCGAGAAACAACTTTCTGTAACTGAAGCCACCTGGTCTGGGATTTTGCTATCACAACGTGAGCAGACTAAGACATCCTCCTAGCAAATATTGATTCTCCCTGAAAATTCCAGCAGTCCATTGAGTCATCTTTAGGTTTAGTAGGTTTTTTGTTTGTTTTGGTGGCTATTTGCAGTTTATCTGTCCATATGCAATTACATAAAAACAGATTCCAAGTTCAAATTTCAGCAGCATCAATCTCCTAGGCTCACTGTATCTGAGGTACCAGCTCTGCCTCCTCTGAACACGCTCTGGAAGAAGAAAATCCTACTCAGGAAGATTCCCTGCTATAATGCCCAGCCAGGGGATAACCCAAACTCATAGCCCATAGACATCTTTCCTTTTCCTCTATCCTCAACATCTTAAAGCTTAGGTAAAGAAAAAAAGAAAATCTTCTCCATGGAGATATTGTATCTCACACTCCCTCTTGTCCAGAGATAAACCAAGCCATCATGTGGGACAAGTGTATCCTAGAGTGAGTCATAGGAAGAGAAGGGGACAGACAGAAAAACTGCTTGGTTCAAGTGGTAGTTCTTTTCAGGGATTTTGTATTTCTCTTTGATTTCTTGTTACAAATATTTGCTTCTGGTTGTCCATGAACGATATTTTTCCTCTGTCTGTTTAGAAACAAGTGAATGTATTTTCTCATATGTGTTGCCATAACAGGACACACGTAAGCTAGGTGATGTTAGAACTTCCTATTTGTTTCATTTTTAATTTGAGTTTACTTCAAATCTCATGGCTTGACAAAAACATTCTCAAAAAGAAATTGCTTAACTTTCTTGGGGAAAGTTGAGCCTTCTCATCTCCACCTGAAGATGAGTTTATTTAACAACCTATTAGACTTCTTTATTATTATTTTTGTTGTTGTTGTTCTTGAGTTTTAAGTTCTTCATATATTTTGGAGATTAACCCCTTGTTGGAAATGTGATTGCAAATATTTTCTCCTGGTTGGTAGGTTGTCTTTTTGCTTCACGCCTGGTTTCTTTTTAAAGATTGGCACCTGAGCTAAGAACTGTTGCCAATCTTTTTTTTTTTTTCTGCTGTATCTCCCCAAATCCCCCTGGAACATAGTTGTACATCTTCATTGCAGGTCCTTCTAGTTGTGGCATGTGGGACACCGCCTCAGTGTGGCCTGACCAGCAGTGCCATGTCCATGCCCAGGATCTGAACCAGAGAAACCCTGGGCTGCCACAGTGGAGCGCGTGAACTTAACCACTCAGCGACGGGGCCGGCCCCTAGACTTCTTTCTTGACGCTGTTCTTCAATATGTCTTATAAAAATAGTTTATTAGTTCTTTTTTTTAAACTTCATTTCGAATAGCCTTTGGGAGATTCCTTATGTAGATATGAGAGCTCTTTGGTTAGACTGGAATTTATTTTAGTACATAATACAAAGCTACTTTTTACTTTTTATTGGAAAAGTCCAAAAAATAGCTTGTTACACTGTCACCTCTGGAAGGATGGGACAGACCCAAGCCTTCCTCAGTTGTTTAACCAAAAGTCCTAATTTTCTCCTTGTCAATGTTCATGCCTGTGAAGATTCATCTAGAATGCCCTGAAGATGCCTGTGTGCCTTGCTCTCAAAAATGACCAGGCCATGTCTAGAAGAGAGGCGCTTGTCTTTGCTGTGCACGCCAGTCACTGTTAGAATTTACTAGTGTGAGAAGAATGGAGGAACCAGGTAGTTCATGCCCATTCCCTGAGCCATGGGGCAAGTTAAAGGTCGAAGCTGAATTCTATTTCGTGGCCATGGTGGCTTCACTGTGATCATCAGTTGTCCACGTCCTCCCTTCGTGCAGCACAAAGCCAGGAAGATCATCAGTGGGAAGAACTGCTATTCCATATTATCAAATGGCATACTCTTTCCATGTCCAACGTGGATTGAACATATTTCGTGTATTCTCTTTTGCATGCAAAAAAAATCTCAATTGAAAACTCATTTTATTTACAGGCCATATACCTCCTTGGAGAAAACAAAGCCACAGAATCTCAATAGTGTGAGCATGTGGCTTCAGACCACGGTGGGTTTTTGGGAAAGTGCCAGGAAGGTTGTTTCTGGAGGAGAAATATCAGCATTTTTCTTGTGGAACTTTAATTGGGAATAGAATAGTGGTTCTGCTTAGACAAGAGATCAAAATGAAACGAGCTGGTGTTTTCATCCTCGTCCCTTAATGGACCATAATCCTGGTTATAAAAACCCACCACTTAAACTTTGGCAGTCTTGCTTTCCCAGGAAGCTTTATTACTAAGTATTAGCTTGACTCATGACATTGCTTCTCCAAGGCAGGTTTGAGCCAAGGCCATGGGTGAAGAGAATGTGTTTGTGGGCAAGTCAGGGGTCCCCTACGGTCCTGCAATAAGCTATTTAGTGGTCTTCTGAGGCCTTGTGACATTTTTCTGGGTGGAGAAAATATGCTTCAGCCCGTTCCATGCAAACCATACCTCTGGCCAAGGACACAAAGGGAGGTGTAGAGAATTCTGAACCTCAGGTTTTTCCAAGAGTGGCAAGCCAATACGTAACCGTAAACCACTTCAGGAAATTTTTCCCCCTTCAGGTCTATCCAACTATTCTGGATAATCTCATGCAAAAGGGTCAAGACCTGCAGGCCTACTGGGGATGGTGTTCCTAACCAGTCCTTGCTCATTATGCCTTGTGCTCCATCTGTTTATCTTTGTGTCAGTCAACCTCGGGCGCTCTTGACCTTGGCCCTGGATGTTTCATGGTTGGACTGATCTGTTCCATCCGTCCTGCCAATCAGGTTTTCTCCTATGTAGGCAGTTACATGCTGAGCAAGCATCTGAGGTTCTTGCTGAACCCCTTGGCTTCCTCCCATAGTAATAATACAGGGGATTTGCTCCAGCAAAAGCCCATCCATGACTGCTTTATGTAGCTTTAATGTCAAAAGTGGACCATTCCAGGGACGACCTAGACTGGGAATAAGCCATATGTCTGTGATTCTAAAAAAAGATAAGTCACATCCAAATTAAAACTTGTTTAGGTACAATGGACTTCTGATCACTCCTGTAGCTTAAAAAGAAATGCAATGAGAGATGAAGTGTTTTCACTTAAGATGACTAAGTCTTTCTTCCCCAAATATATTATTAAAACGTTTGGATTTATGTTGCCTACCACCCTTGCCCCAGAGCACTTTGCAGTCCCCCAGAGGAAAGCTACTCACCCCACCGCCCCCAGGCAGCACAGTCGGGTGAAAAACCAGCACAGCCCTGCCTGGCCAGCTTTCAGAGGATGAAGTGAAAATCATTTCTGTGTCTGAAATGAGAGGGGGGGATATTCCGTAGGCAGGAGGCAATTATCCGGGTTGGACTTGGGCCAGGCCAGTAGGGTTCAGTTGCTCCTCTTGCAAAAATTACCATCTGGTCTTTAATGACCCAGAGTGGTCAGGCTGGCATTAATTTACACTTCATCCCAGGAAGTACCTCTGAGAATGAGAACGCCTGGTAATGTAATACTGTTGCTTGGCTCTGAGGGAAGGGGGCTGGTGTTAAGTGGAGATGGGAGCTGTTTGCTCACAAGAGAGTGTATTCCAGAATGAGGGCAGGAGTTCACAAAAGGCCGCCCTTTGAAACAGAAGCCAGTAAAAGCCAGCATAAAAGGGATGAGTCCAGACACCAGTCACATGACCCACCCTAAGATGTGCTAGGTTCATTTGTATCACTTACCTGTTCATTTGGCAAAGGCTTAAGGGAAGCTCACCAAGCACCAAGCACGGAGCACCGTGCTAGCAGGCACTATGGTGCTACAGCCTACGGTGATGAACGGACAATGGTCTCTGGTCACAGTCCAACTAGACGTGGATATAAACATATGCTCTCATAGAGGCCAGTTCAAGGTGCTGCCACAGTACAGAAGAGGCAAGAAGGGACATTTCCGGGGGTGGGAGGTGTAGAGTAAGTGAGTGTCAAAGTAAGAAGTTTTCAAAATATTGAAGGTGACCCAAGTGTTGAAAGACACACTTTAATACAATATTTTTAAAAAGCTATAATAATAGTTTACATTCATTTGAGCCTTACTATATACCAATTGCTGTTCTAAGCACTTTACATATATTAATAAACCAGATTAATCTTCTCAACAGCCGTGAAGTAGGAGCTATTAGTCCCATTTTCCAAATGAGGGAAATAAAGCACAGAGAGATGAAGCCCCCTGGCCAGGGCTACCCGGAGACTAAGGGCAGAGTCTTGATTTGAACTTGGAACAAGAATTATATAAAAAGGATATAAAAGAATGAGAAAAAAAATCAGTGTAAACCAAAAGATTACCTTGTAAAATGATGAAATTTTGGTTACTAACAATGAACAATATTTTCTTAATATTAAATAAACTCATGAGACCAAATCACTTTGTGATTCTTTCCTTTTGACCAATGGAATAATCCCTAATGTGTTGTTATGCAGAGAAAATGAAACACAATTAACTCTAACTTTGAAGAAATCTTATTTCAACAGCTGTTAAAAATCACTCTGCCCAATACAAATTTCTGTAAAGTCTACAAATAGTTGAAAGAAACTAGTTTTTAATAAATCCATAAATTGGGAAAATTCAGTGAATTGGGCATTTAGATAAATGGATTATTTGGCAGTTGATTTTCAGCAAATTAGTTTTGGATGAACTGATTTTCTGTTACTGACGTATGGCCAATTCTCACACCTGAGAGACCCTAGGTAAGGCCCGGCAAGTGCTTTCTCTTGCACTTATAGTCTGGAGGTTAAGAGAGCCATATATTTCTAAGCACAAGGATACTTTAAGTGGCAACCAAAGAGACCTACCAATGCGACATGATGAAGAAGTAAGGTGAGCTTTGAACAGGATAATTTAGCATCTGCAACTCTTTATGACTTGGGCAGATTCAGGATTCAAACTCAGTTCTAACTCTAAATTCCATGTCTTTTCTACGATGCTCTATTGCCTGATAAGAACATCATCTTCTGAGCATCAAGATTCCAGTGTGGATTTTCAGACCAAGCTCTAAAAGAGCTCATTAGAGCTCCTTCCTGGGATAGCTTTGTGGAACTATATTTATGCTGCCTTGACTCTTACAAATTTCAAGCAAGAGTGCTAGAGGCAAATATGAAGGAGATAAAAAACCAAAACGAAGCAAAGCGACGATCCTCTGCCCGCACCACCTGCCACTCCCCCACCCCCCGCCAGTCCTTTAGTGACTAATAGATGATGTTAAAAAAAATGGTACCAACTCTCCTGACATCCTGCTTAAGGAGGCAAGAGATGGGCTGCGACACCTCCTCCAGCCCCGTCCAGTCTTGTGAGTCTGACAGCTGCTGAATTTTGTAGAACTGTTTGTTGGACCAATGATTTGGCCATACTGTCTGTAAATGCTGCCAGGGGTATGGTCTTCCCAAAATGTTTCCATAAGGTCTTTCTGTCTCAGCATTTCCATACCCACCCTTTGTAGAGTTTCTTAAAGAAATTCTTTGGAATATGTTCTGCCGGTTTTCCAGCACATCATTCCAATGTACCCAAGTTATACCCAGCATTGCTGCACACCAAATAGGTGTCGATACCATGTTGGCACAGATTGGGCACTGCTCTCCACAGACCGCACATGTCTGGTTTGTAATCATATCAACACTGAGCTGTCATTAGGGTATAAGGCAAGTCCCCCCACTCATCCTCCTGCCAGGGTGCCCTGATGGTAGTAAATTCAAGGTACTAACATCTGCCTGGTTAGCCTCTCTTGAAGAAAAGCCCCCCTTCCAAGAATGTTGTAATGTGTGGCCTTGCTCTTGGGTATTTCTACATTTCCTATCTATTACATTTGCCTATTGTGGATCTCTCCTTTTTTTCTCCATTAAACTTCTAATAAAGAACGATGTTCTTGGGGCCGGCTCCGTGGCTGAGTGGTTAAGCTCGCGCACTCCGCTGTGGCGGCCCAGGGTTTGGATCCTGGGCGCGGACATGGAGCTGCTTGCCAGGCCACGTTGAGGCAGCGTCCCACATCCCACAACTAGAAGGACCTGCAACTAAGATATACAACTATGTACAGGGGGGTTTGGGGAGATAAAGCAGGAAAAAAAGAGAAAAAAGATTGGCAACAGTTGTTAGCCCAGGTGCCAATCTTTAAAAAAAAAAATAAAAAAGAACAATGTTCTTAAAGCAAAGGGTATTTTCTTCAAAGTCTTCTTTGGTGGCCATCTAATGATTTTTTTTTTTTTTTTTTTAGCATAGAAATAGACTGTTAATACTGGTGACATTCTTTAACAGGGCTACCACTTGCCAGGGTCCCTGGGGGATTTGTTCAAATGACAGGACCTTAAGAGAGAAAGATTTTGTGGCTGTACGAGCTATTCTGCTTTACAGTTGTGAAAAGTTGTTTTTGAAGCAGGTTTTAACGGATTTACAATTCCATAACAGCCCGGCGACCAGGATCTTATGCAGTTTGGTGTGATTTTGCTCATTCCCCTTCTCCCAATATTGCCTTTTTCATGGGTCACAGTAGCTCCAGGGGTCCCCACTTCTGCTGACGTGGCAAAGTATGGTACACATTAAACTGCCCTAGTGGTATACAGAGAACTGCCAACGTTTCCTTTTTGGTGCTTTTCTCTTCAAAAGGGCAGAATTTACTTCTCATGCATACGTGGACTAGAATAATTAACCAGAACTAAGCCATAAACATTTTCCCACCACAAATTTGGTAATATGTTCCAAGACTGTAGCTTCCCATAGGTCTGTTTTGCTTTGCAGGCTATCTTGATGGACAAAATTCTATTTTTAAGCCAACACTTTATTTTCATTTGTCAATGCAGTTTTGGCCATGTAATAATACTTAGAAAACTAAAGTGTTTTATAGTGCTCCAGAAGAAATATCAAGAAAAAAATTGCAACGATTAAAAATCATTCCAGACCTTCAGTTCCAAGATCATAATCAAATTAAGTAGTGCTACCAACTTGTTTTTCATTGCAGAAACATTTCATTTGGACATACATTTATTGTTTGAAAATAGAAATGGTTTATGCATGGGATAGGGCATCTTTTGGAAAGATACCTTTCTATGAGTGATCTGGAAAATAAGTTAGTTTGCATTGCAAATGAATAAGTGAATGAATACGAAAATATTTAGTGTGCCTCTGAAGGAATAACTGAACTTGAGGAAACACTCATATCGAGGGTTTGGGAAGATAGGGAGTGAGTAGAAGATTTCTTTCAAAACTAGAGAAATCTCAGAGTGAACAGTATGGAAATGATTTTATCTCAGGAATTCATACAACGATAGACAACTGGGAAACGGTCGTGTGGATGACGGGCTGAAAGGAAATAATCTGGGTGTAGATAAATGTTTTAAAAGCCATGGTTGGCTTTAAATTAATAAGCCAAGAATAAGAAATGCTCTTGTGCACAGTAATAGACACAAAGTATGGTTTGTTTGCAAAAGTCAGCTGTGTATAAGCCACAGCCTTTCTTTACAAAGTTTGTTCTGGAAAAACAAGAGGAGGAATTCCTGCCACTTGTTATGGAGAAAGGATATTGGAGAGATCACAGCATTCGTCATGTGCTTTGAGCATCAAGTGATATGACCCAGCTGAAAGGTGGAGAGAGGCTCTCTGGGGACAACATTTCTACAGAGATTATTTTCCTACGTCACATAACATTTCTAGCCACAGTAACGCATCCCTACATTTTTAAGTATTCTCAAAAGAATACTCATTTTTCATAGCAGAAACCATTTTTTCTGAATTTGAAAATAGATTTTATGAATTAATGAGTCCCCATTCTGCATTTCCCCACTGACTTGAATCTGTTCTTCACACAGCACACTCCCTTTTAAGTTAGAAAAGAGAGTGTGAAACTTGTTTTAAGAAGAAATCAGAACTTTTAGTTTTCTAGTGGCAAATCTTTTAAAAAATTATGTAGAATTTCAAACCAAAAGCAAAAGGAGAGGACAGACCACAATGAACCTCTGTGTATCCATTATCCAGCTTAGCAATTACTAATGTGTTGCCAGTCTCCTGCCAAGTCTTTACACAGTTCAAGTGTTGGGTTACATTTTTTCAATTAGCCATGTTCCCATAAAAGAGGCATCTAAATTGAGCTACTGTAAAGATATCGGGGAATCTTGCTCTTAGAAATCATCTGAAGGGAAACCCATTAGTTAAAGGGAATATTCACTCTGTTATTTTTCTGTTTTATAAATAGAATTAATAACTTCTGTTTTCCTCCCCTCACCCCTTTCCATTTTGATTCAATAGGGAGTACTTTTCACAATATGTTGGATCAGGAAGTTGTCCGTTTCTATAGCAATATGCAACCTGATAATTTCCATGAGAAAGTTGGTTTTCTTTTTTTAAATAACTATGTGTGAGATTCATGTTTCATGGTCAACCTTGTATGAGAAAATCCTGAAGCTACTTGCTTCCAGAATTAGTAGCGATCACATCTTGATCTCATAATTGCTCACTTTGCTGAAGGCATGACAGTTAAGTCTGCATTTCACCGGCTATGAGTTCAGGTCAAAATTGTCCCCCTTTGAGAGTGAACGCCTTTGCCTTTGGTACTTACCGGAGTCTTGGAGAAGACAGCCCACTTCACTGAAGTCTGGGCATGGCCCTCCCCTCTGAGTGGAGATATATGACTAGATTGTATTGTGGGGGACTCCGCTAGAGACCTTCTCAATATCCACTCTCCCCTTCTGCTTTCCTGAGAGAATTCTAATCCTGTTTGAGGTGGCAATGTACCCAGCCACTACGTGCCCTGGCCTTCCCAGTGAGACGTTAGTAGAAATTTGCTGGAATTTTGGGGAGAGATTTTTGTTTTTCTGGTGTAGGCTGGCATCGCCTTCTTCTTTTCCCCTTTTCTTTCTATCTGGATGGAGGACTGGAGGGAGACCACCGTCTCGTGACCATGAGGTAAGAAGCACCAGGAGGAGCCGAGGCAGGGAAGGAGGCTGGGACTCAGGGCTCAGCCTCCCAAGTGGTGAACGTCCTTTTTGAAAATAGCCTATATCTTCTTTGGAGGGCACACTGAAAATATTCCTAAAAAAAGAAAAAAAAAAAGAGATTCTCGTTCTCAGATTATGCTCACCAGGTGAAGTGGAGAATTGAAGCAATTGCCTAGAGAGGCGGGACTTCCTGAATCCTTTAGGAACTGTTCCTATAATCGAGTCACAAGTGATTTTTAGGCACGTTATGGGATCATTTTCCTTTGTTGGTGTAGATCTGCTCTTAACATTTACGTGTATTGCATAAATAATCTAAGAAGTTTAGATTTGTGTAGCTCTCTGTTTAAAATGCTTTTGCTGTTTAGCTGAGAAGGTGCCAAATGACAGTTACTTCTGGGGTGAATAAGCTGGGCATGGGGTGGTGTCACCAAAACGCCTTCAAATGCTCGGAGAGCAATATGTATAGGAAGGACATTAAAGATTGGTCTTTTCCAGAAGTGACAGATTACCTAACACAATAATCCATGCTATCAGACAAATTGGTTTGAGAAAGAAGACAGCTGGCTTTGTTCCAACACCAATAATACTATTAACAGCAGTGACAGAATGATGCCAGGAGGGCAGGGGGGCCCTGCATGGCAGACCTGGCTCTGGGCCAACTGAGGGAAATACACTCAAAGAACTTTTTGTCTTGTTTTTCTGTTTACATTTGGCATTCGGCAGCCACATAAGGGCTGTTAACATTGGCTGTTGTGTAAATCTAAACAGGTAAGGAACAGGACCGAGTTATAAGATAGACACTTTTCCAGCAATTCATCTTGAACACAGAACTCCAGCGTTCCTCATTCTCCGTGAGGCCTCCTGTTCCACCAGATAATTTATGACTCCTAGATCTTGGCATTTCATTAAAACCCAAAGCATTTGACAAACTATATTTTAAAAAAGTTTTTCCAGGACTTGGTTTCTAGCAGGAGGAATTTATGATGAGTTGACTTAATCCTTGCTTTTCAGAGACGTCTAAAAAAACTTCTTTCTATAAACAACGGGCTCGCGTGTAGGAGATCGTAGACCAAGCAATGGGTAAGTTGTCAGTGCTGCATTGTGAGAACAATCTCACCAAATGACTTCTTAAAGGCCCCTGTGTGCAGCCCAGCATTGGCGTCTGCCCTCTGAGCTAATTGCGCTGTCTGAGGACTGGCCAGCTGCCAGCTTTACCTGGCCCAGTTCCGCTCCAGCCCAGGTTGCCTGTGTATTCACTTATTACAACCAACCACTGTGAAATCATTCACAGACCTTGGCAATAACAGATGTAAGGTGATTTATTTATATATTTTGACTAATAATCTTAACTTGTCATTTCGTTTTTAAAATTTGATAAACGGACTGGG
Organism: Equus quagga; assembly: GCF_021613505.1. Classification (NCBI taxonomy): domain Eukaryota; kingdom Metazoa; phylum Chordata; class Mammalia; order Perissodactyla; family Equidae; genus Equus; species Equus quagga. The sequence goes on along the minus strand of NC_060274.1, from coordinate 81,867,262 downwards.
AATTTGAAGAGGGAGCTGTTTGTGTTAAATTTATAACCCTGCTTCCTGGCATTTTGGGATTGGTTATTGCTTTTGGATTCCTTTTCTTGTCAGAGGGGCGTGTGTGTGTGTGTGTGTGTGTGTGTGTGTGTGTAAGGGTCTCCTGCTCACTCTCGTCTGGTTTTTCCTAATATTTCAGTATGATGTTACAAAGAAAATTTTTGAGACGTGGAGTTTCATAGGATACATGGTGTTTTCCAAATTTTATGCGCTAACAAAGAATAAAACTGAAAAATGTGGGTACAGTGCTTTGTTAGTGCAATTTTTGCCTTCTTTTGGTGTATCTACCCAATGTAGAGTGAAATGGCATTTCAGCAACAATTTGCAAAGTAGAAAATCAACACCCCAAATAGATTTCCTTGTGTGTTTTTCCAGCTCTCGCCATCTACATGGAACTCAGTGATGTTCATCATTTCACCTCACTTTGAACTGAATAGACACTGCATCTTCTTAAAACTTTCTTGTCTATTTCTGTGACCAGAGGGAGGTGGATGGAGACACGTGAGAGAAGTGTTTGGCTATTTCATATTAACAGTTGCAATTGCTGGAGGGAAATATGGGTAATGTGGTTGGCTACTTATTTTGACTGAATGCAGTTGACTGATAACTTTCCTGCTAGTCTCTGCCCTGGCAGACATAGGTCCGTGTGGCTGGGGTACACAGCAATAGCACCAGCAAAGAAAACTAGAGATGTGGTGATTATCTGGATAATTCAGCTGAAAAACTACTTACTTGAAAGTGTTTCAAGGGAAAAATGGTTTTGTGGGGACTTATTTTTTTCCGAGTCTGGCAAACTTTCTGTAAAGGACCGGACAGTAACTATTTTAGACTTTACAGATGATACAGACTCTGTGGCAACCACTCAGCTCTGTTGTAGCGCGAAAGCAGCCATAGAAAATACTTAAAGGGGTAGGCACGGCGGTGTTCCAATAAAGCTTTATTTATAACAACAGGCAGTGCGTTGGATTTGGCCTGGGGGCTGTAGTTTGCCAACCCCTGATCTAGTCCCACTTCCTCATTTTACAGGTGAGCAAATGGAACCAGTGGGATGAAGCAAACCACTCAAAATCGTCTAGCCGGTTACGGGAGACTAGAATCTTTTACTCCTGGCTCCCACATGCTATGATTCCTCACCCAGACAGCTTCCCTTGGTTATTCCCTGTGGATCTTTATTCTCAAAGTTGTGTAAACCTAGACAGCCAGTGACTTTTCTGCCTTGTGGGAGTGGCAGGTACATGTGTAAGTATGTGTGCTTATAGATCTGATCAAATCTATTTATGGATGTTAAAGTGAATCAAAATATAAGAAATCTGAAGTGTCTGTAAGCTACTTGTTTTCAAAATTTGAAATGTTTTACATGGTCTTTTCTCCTGTCAATCTTTTCAATTGTTCCAAGCCTTCCTGTGTGTGTGCTGGTAGAGATCAGGGCCCGGGACCAGCTGAGAGTGCTGACAGACCGTGGGAAAGGTCTCAGAGGCAGAGAAGGAAAAATGGAAAACTGACACCTTATAGAAATCAAAGAGGATGCCTTGGTCTGGGATGTCTGGAGAAGTGAGTAAATGCGGTGTTAAAGCTGAATTAGGCTGTAAAGCCTTTTTGAGGTTCAGAACTCATCTGTTGTGGGCAGTTATTGCTTTTGACTGCCCCAGCCTGCTCCTTGAGCCATAATGCCTGGGGCAGGAAGTCACATGTCACCAGCCAGGTGAATCAGAGGCCTCCTCCAGAGTGTGAGAAGGTGGTTCTGGCAATGAGGATGTCTTTCCTTCCAGGCCTAACAGGAAAGGTGCGAGCCAGAGCTGTCTATGACTATACTCCTTGTAGCACAGAAGACAGCTTGGCAGTAGAGACAACAGTACCAATGGCTTATAGATGCTGAGAGACGAGATGAACAGAAAGAGTTCTGGTGCCCAACTTCCCTTGGAGATGCCCAGGTCAGCTTTGATCTCTGAAGCCCTTCTTTGACTCCGTGAACCACTGCAGTCCGTCCTGATTACCCCCCTTTATTTTGCTTGAGCTATTTTTAGTTGAGTATTTGACAACTATAATCAAACAGTCTTGACTTTTTTTTACCATCTCATTAGTAAAAGTATCTGTCTTCAAATTGTATATAAAATTTATATTTTCCTAGAAAATCTCTCTCTTTTTAACAAAACTGATGCCCCTATATTCCTCTTACATTCATTATATTTCTAAGAGGAGCAAAAGATACCTTTAATGTCTTTTTAGGAAGAAATATATGAATATAGCCAGACCTTTATGAATTTATGTTTATCCGCTCATAGGACACACGTACACAATCACATCTACTTCTGTTTCTTAGTCTGCAGGAAAGGTTATTTTGAGACACAGTGACTTTTCACAAAGAGAACAAATAATAAAAAGACAGATAATAAAACTTGCAGAGAGGTTTAAGCCACTGTAGAGGAAACCAGCAGTTGTTTTAGGGGTGTTTTCATTGCTTGAGGGAATCCCTTAAGCTTTGGGTTCATAAGATCGTCTGCCGGCCTCCTCTGATAAAGTGGAAGAGAAGTTTCACAACAGAAGGCCGAGCAGAGAACTGGAAATGAGTACAATCAGTGTTCACGGACAAGCTGTAGATTTCAAGGAAAAACATTCCATTCGATGTATTAATTTTCATATGAGACAGTCCACAACAATCCTGATAAATAGCATATTTTAAAGTATCCATTTGACTCTGTGCAGTGGCTGTGCAGCCAGGCCAAAAACAGAGACAAATTTGTGAAAGAAAGCGTCAATTACTTTGATTTCCAATAGGCAAGATTTTTTTTGACTTTTTACAACTTACATGAAGTTCACAAATCTTAAGTGTACAGCCCACTCAGTGAAGTTTGATGAGGTCTCACCATCCAAATGAAGATGTACAGTATTTCCAGCACTCCAGAGAGTTCCCTCATGCCCCCTCTCAATGAACATTCCCACCAAAGGTAAACGCTGTTCTGAACACTTGACCATAGCTGAGTTCTGCCTCTTCTTAAACTTCATATAAATGCAATCATGTGCTATGTACTCTTTTAGGTTTGGCTTTTTTCGCACTCTGTGAGAATCATCCATGTTTTTGAGTGTAGCAGCAAACCTTGTTTTTATTATTGCTATTTAATATTCTGTTGTATGAGTATACCTTGATTTATTTAACTTTTTTGTTGCTGATGGCAAGTTGGGTTATTTTTAGTCGGGGGTTATTACACAATAAGGTGCTAAGAATATTCTTGCACATACCTTTGAGTGGACACAGGCACCCTTTTCTCTTTGTTAATGCACCCAGAAGTGGAATTGCTCGAGTGTAGGGTAGGTGTATGTCTAGCCCCAGTAGATACTGCTAAACAGTTTTCCAAAGTGGTTGCGCTAGTTTACAATCCTGCCAAAAATGCGTCAGAGATCCAGTTGCTCCATAACCTCATCAACACTTGGTATTGCAAGTCCTTTTAATTTTAGCTCTGTTTGTGGTCTTGTACTGATATTTCACTGAGGTTTTAATTTGCATTTCTTTGATGACTAATGATATTGAACAACTTTTATATGTTTACTGGCCATTTGGCTATTCTTTCATAGAGTGACTGCTCTAAATTTTTGCCTATTTTCAAAAAACATTGGATTGCCATTCTCCTTATTGATTTGTAGGAGCTCTTTACATATTCTGGGTACTAGTTCTTTGTCAGATACATGATTTATAAATATCTTCTGCCAGTCTATAGCCTGCTTCATTCTCTTAATGTTGTATTATGATGAGCAGAAATTTTTAATAAGGAAGTCCAGTTTTTCAAACTTTTAAATTTAGTGCTTTTTGTGTCCTATTTAAGAAATCTTTGCCCAGTCCAAGTTTATGATAATGTTCTGTTATAAGTTTTTTTTTCTATTTCAGAAAACTTTTTGCAAGTTGTTTTATTTACAATGCCAACCTGTATTTAAAAGATCACTAAAGTTAACTGGACAATAAACTAGGCAGAAATCACTTTACAAAAAGAGGGAAAGCCCAAAATGCCATATGCTATGGAGAACCCACAGTTTAGTTTTATTCAGAGCAAAGAAAAAGGAAACTTGTGATCGTACTAGAAGAAACTCAGCCATAAGTTTGGAATCTATACTCAAACCACACATGCATTGAGGACAATATTCTGCTAATACAATTGATTTGCTGTTGCATTTGTCTACTATTTGTCTAATATTAACAATTATAAACAGAGCAGTGCAATTAGTATTTCAAACAATCCTTACAGTGTTACAGCATCAGCCACAACATTTCACTTCTCTTCACACCACTTGTTCTCCTTGGGTACCTGGGCTTCCTCTTCTTCAGTGAAGCCATTTTTGACGTTGAGGGTCTTGTGACTTTCCTCAGGAGTTTTCCCTTTGATCATTTGCAACAGTCTTGCATGTAACATCAAGCAAACCTTTGATGTCTGAGTAGTTAGCAGCCAGAATAAGTTCAAAAAGTGTTCCTTGTTCAACTGTCAGGGATTCTTGGTCCCAAACGGGGATATCGTCTGTCTGCTTTTCCTTGTTCTCATCATCCTCAGGAAAAAGAGGGTCATCCTTGTGGTGGGTGCACCAGTGAATGACCTTTTGTAATATTCTGCATTAACATTTGGTAGAGGAACTGGATCATCATCTCCTTCATCATTCATTCCCAAATCTTCCAACATGGTCTTGATAGTCATGGATTGCTTGGCAATTTCCACATCAACCTCAAATATCTCTCCATCAGAACTCTGCAACTTAATTGAAGGCATGGTGTTGGGTCTCAAGGAGACCGCGGGCTGAGGTTGATGGGGGCAGGGGGGCATCAACACACAGAAGAGAAAGGCAGACAACAAGGCCACTCTGTTCTGTTATGTTTTTCCTTGAAGCTTAACTGTTTTAACATTCACATTTGAGTCTATGATCTGCATTGAATTAATTTTTGTATGAGGTAGGGGATCAAAGTTCATTTTTCTATATGCACATCCTTTGGACTTAGCACCACTTATTAAAAGGACTCCTCACTGAATTACAGTGTACTTGTATTGTAAATCAGATGACTCTGTATGTGTGGGTCTATTTTTGGGTTCTCTATTTTGTTCTATTGGTCAATTTATCTATGCCTATGCTTCCATTACTATCTTTACTACTGGAGCTTTACAAGTTTTGTTATCTAATATCATACATTTTCCAGATACGATCTTTAAGATTTCCATGGCTGGGTTCTTTGCATTTTCATATACATTTTAGAATCATCAGCTTGTCATTTTCCACAAAAAGCCTGCTGGGAGTTTGCTTGAGATCACATTGAATTTCTAAGTCAATTAGGGAGAATCAATGTTCTAACAATATTGAATTTTCTCATTCATGAAAATGGCTTATCCCTTAATCTACTTAACTTAAGTGTGTCAATATCTTCCTCAGTAGTGCTTTGAAGTTTTTGATGTATAGATCTTGTACTTTTTTGGTTAGATTTATTCCTAGGTATTTTATGATTTTTCGTGCTGTTGTATTTGACATTTTTAAATTTTAATTTTCTAATTGTTTCCAGTATTACATAAATATACAATTATTTTTTGTATCCAAAAACCGTGCTAAGTTAACTTAATCAATGTAATAGTTCGTAGTTTCATTAGGATTCTCTCTATATACTTGATCATGTCCTCCATGAATACTGATGTTTTACTTTCCCCTTACCAATCTTTTTAACTTTTATTTCTTTTTCTTGCCTTATTTTACTGGGTAGGACCTCTAGTATAATACTGAATAGAAAGGATGTGAGGGTGTTAGATGTAGAGTTTTGTAGATATCCTTTATCAGATTAAGGACTTTCTCTGCTATTCCTAGTCTGCTGAGAGTTTTTAAAAAAATCATGAACAGTTATTGAATATTATAAAATGCTTTATCTGTGAGCATATTTGAGATATGAGTATATTTGAGAAGCATAGTTCTTTCTCCTTTAGTCTGTTAATGTGATGAATTGCTTTATTTTAGAATGTTAAACCAACTTTGCATTCCTGGAGTAAAGTTCATTTGGTCATGATATGTTATCTTTTTGAGCCATTATTCAATTTGATTTATTAATATCTTGCTTAAGATTTTCACATCTGTAATTTTCTTATATCAGGTTCTGATGTCAATGTTATGGTCTTCACAAAAAGGTTGGGAAAAATATTTCTTCTTTTTCTATTCTTTGGAAAGATTTGTGTAAGAATTCACAATTGAAGCCATTTGAGTATGTGATTTCCTTTGTGGGAAGTCTTTAAATTATAGATTTAATTTCTTTAATAGATATAAGAGTATTCAGATTTTCTAATGTTAGTTTTGATAAATTGTTTTTCTGGAATTTATTCATTTCTCTAAATTTTCAAGTTTATTTCATAACATTCTTCATAATATCCTCTTATTGTCTTTTTAATACCTGTATGGTTTGTGGTGATATCCTTTTTTAAATCCCTGGAATTAGTCACTTGTGTTTTCTCTCTTTTTAAAAATCAGTCTTGCTAGGTGTTTAAGAATTTTATTAATCTTTTCAAACTACCAACTTTTGGGTTTGTTGATTTTTCTCTATTGTATATTTATTTTGTATGTCATTGATTTATGCACTTATCTTTATCATAGTTTTCCTTCTATTTTTCTTGGGTTTAATTTGCTGCTTTCCCCCCCAAGCTTCTTGAGATGGGAAATTATATAATTAATTTTCAAACTTTCTTCTCTTAAAATATATGCAGTTATTTAATATATTCATTTATTTATTTACAGTTTTTTTAAAGATTTTTAAAATTTTTTTTCCTTTTTCTCCCCAAAGCCCCCCAGTACATAGTTGTGTATTTTTAGTTGTGGGTCCTTCTAGTTGTGGCATGTGGGATGCTGCCTCAGTGTGGCTTAATGAGCGATGACATGTCCGTGCCCAGGATTTGAACTGGTGAATCCCTGGGCTGCCAAAGCAGAGCGTGCGAACTTAACCTCTCAGCCATGGGGCTGGCCCTCATTTATTTTTTAATATACACATTTAGTTTTTAAAATATTCCTTTAAGTATTGCTTTAGCTGCATTCCACAAGTTTTGATATGTTGCATTTTCACTTGGCTCAAAATATTTTTTCATTTCCTTTTTGACTTCTTCGATGATCTATGAGTTATTTAAATGTGTGTTGCTTAATTTCCAAACATTTGGTGATTTTCTATTTATCTTTCTGGTATTGATTTCTTATTCAATGCCACTATGATCAAAGAAAATATTCTGATTTCAATCTTTTGAACTTTGTTGAGACTTATTTTGGTCCAGCTTATGGTTTATTTTGGTAAATGTTTCATATGGGCTTAGAAAGAATACGTATTCTCCAGATGTTGAATAGAATATTCTAAATGTGCCAATTAGGTCAAGTTGGTAAATCATGTTGTTTCAAATTGTCTGTATTTTTTACTGATCTTTTATCTGCGTGTTCCATCAGTTACTGAGAGAGGTGTGTCAAAGCTGGTACTAGTCTGGCTCTGGAGAATGTGGGCAGGGCTGCCCTGCATGGCTACAGAGACTGGTCCTGCCCTTACGAAATGTGAATGGCACTTCCTGGAGTTGTGGGTTGGAATTTATGCTGAAACTGAATGTGAATCCCAGGACTTGGGCCTCAGTAGACTAGGCAACCTCAAGATGAGCCAGAGTCCTGTGTTGAACATTTAGTGCCATATTTGAATGACAAATCAAACTGTCAATCACTTAATTGGCTTTGGGTTGGATATTTTATTTCTTTGGTCTGCTATTTCTTCTTCTTTAAGTCAGATCATAAAAATGCTCACTTTTCCCGGGCTGTGGAGCACACACTGATGTCTGAGGACTGTGAATGTGAATAGAAATAACCCTGAGAAATAACATGCTGAGAAGTACACAGTAAGTACCTTTTACCTGTGGAGATTTGCCTCCTTAACAATTTCTGATTTTGGAAGTGGGACCTGACACTGCTGAAATTTGGGTTAAACATCCCCCAAACCCATTTTTAAGTGGTGAGCCTTTTCCGGATGGGCAGATGTGCTGACTCCAAATTGCCCATGGCTCTGGGCTTGGTACTGGTAAGGGGTTAACAGGTGAGCATAGGCTTCTTTGGAGGATCAGGCTGGGGAAGAACAAAGATTTTTGAATTCAGAAGACCTAGAATTGAATCCTATTCTTGTACTTTCTAGCTATATGGCAAGGGCGAAATCACAACTCCCCAAGTCTCAGTGTTTTCATCTGTAACACCCGATTCATGGGATTTGTGGTGTGGAAGTAGGAAGCTCCTAGCATTGTGCCTGGCTATCAAGATAATCGACACATGCTAGTTCCTCCTTGTTTCCGAGTCTCTCAGGCGAGAGAATTGAAGAATGTCCCTACTTTTGGGTTAGGTGTTAAGAGACTGATTATGGGGTTGGCTGAAGAGTCTAGCACTGCGATAAACTTGCGAATAGGGATGATTGGAGTCTACAGGTCAAGGCCTACTGAACAATAGCAGAGTTTTCTCAAAAAAGGAGTGAGGACCGGTTCCAGCTGCATTAGTCCCTGCCCGTTACCCTGTTTACATTGATGCAGTTACCCATCCAAGAGAATTGTAAGCCAGCCAGGAAAAACATGACTGGCATTTCAACTTCTGTCCAAACGTGGAAAAGCCCCTCACACATCAGAAGTCGACCCAATATAATTCTAATGTTTTCCTTTTGCACAGGACCAGAATCTGTTAGCACTCATCGCTTTCTGAGATTTGCAAGAAAGCGCATCATAGGAAAATGTTCTTGCCAGCAACTGAAGGAGAGCTGGTAGTTTTGGCTCAGCGGGAACTCCAATAGAAATGGAAGCGTCAGCTCAGGCTGCTGAAGGCCAAGTCAGGGATGAAGACCTCACTCTGAGGGCTTGTGCCGGAGGGTCTAGGAGTCCTAACGTCTAGAGTATCCAAGTTGACCTGGAGAAATGGAGGACAAGCATTCTGGGAAGATACGAGCCTGTCTAAACTGTAAGAACAAGGTACAGGCAAAGCATGTGGTAGGTACACACTATATGAGGTCTTATCCCAGGACGGGCTTCCTCTTTGGCAGGCTGCACTGAGGATTCCAGAGGCTCCTCCTGCTTCAGTGGGAGATCAGGCTGAGGCTGATTAGTGATGTCTGCCATGGAGCAGGGAGAGACTGGGTGACCCATGGGCTCTTTCTTTTAAAATTTAATTTTAATTTTTCTCAAAGGAATATATTGACATAATGGGAAAAGGCAATGCTACTACAGGGCTTTAATGAAAACAGCAGTCCCTGATCTCACCTCTCCCCATGCCTGAGTCCTGCCCTCTGCCCCTCGTTCCCCCACCCAAATCTCTTCCAATTTTTAAAAGCTGTAGATTCTTAAGTCCATATTTTTTTCTTTTTCTTTTATTAAGGACAATTTCAAGCATATACGAAAAGTTGAGAGAATAGTACAAGAAACTTCACATTCCATCACCCAGCTTCAACCACTATCATCACATGGCCAGTCTTGTTCATTTATCTCCCTCCACTCCCAGATTATTTCAAAGCAAATCCAAGTCATTGAGTGATTTCATCTGTAAATAATTTACTATGACTCTCTAAAAAGATAAGGAATCTTGTTTCTAACATAACCACTTATCATTATCTCCTTAGTATCATCAAATATTTGCTGTTCTACTTTATCTGATGATCTTATCATTTTTTAAATATTTTGCCTTAATAATTCTAAATAATATGCTTATATTTGAGTCATTTATTTTCAAATCCAATAGCATGGTTTCTCTATTCCAGGAATTCCCATCTATTTCAGAGCAAGTGTGCAGATCACTGAGTGGCAGAAAGGTGCTTGTGGGTGAGATGTGATGTCTCCCAGCTGGGGTCCCTTCCCTCTGTGGCCTCCCCCGCCGATGCTGTCAGTCCAGGCAGCTGCGTCCTGTAATTAGCTAACGTGGGGCTTTGTGTTTTCCCTTTGTGAATGTGAGAACAGTGTTGGAGACGCTTGTTCCACACAAGTGTACGTGGAGCTCACTTATGTAATAGTACTCTAATTCATTCCTGACACTGGAAAAGCAGGGGGGACCATGCCAGTTGTTTTTGAGGTAGCCAGTGCCGTGTAATGGAAAGACATCACAGTTGTTGGAACTGGGAGAACTCAGGTTTAAATCTGGGCTCTCTCACTTGGCAGCTACGCGACCTTGGGCAAATTACATAACTTCTCTGAGTCTCTGTTTTCATGTGTGCTATGCATGGAGAGCAATGCTTACCTCTCAGGGAAGGTGTTGGAAAGATTCAATGCAATAACACATAGAACATGCTGGAACTACATCTGACACAGAGCAGGGACTCGATAAATTCATGTGCTCTCTCTCTCTCTCAGTATATACATATACAAACTGTAAAAAATATGTATGTGTGTATATTTATCTGTATATATCCAAATATAATATTTTACCTTTTATAGATGAATGGAGAACAACTCTAACTCACTTTTATTTTGCATATTTAGTATCGTATTTATTAAAAAATTATCTAATCTTTCTACTTTAATCTCTACTTATGACTGCCTAAAATAAAAATATAAAATATAATAAAACAATTCCTTTTAGTTAAACTTCTTTAATTCAAAATAAGCATCTAAATTACAGAATTTTTTAAAAAATAAAATAACTCTTGTTAGTTTCACATAATGCTGACTAATTGAAAGTAAACTCTCCTCTCTTGGTTGGACCTGCTTTAATGGACATGTGACTCAAACAGCTAAAAAGGCTTCAGTCAGGGCTCCTCTGGTTGCAAGTGACGGAAAGATGACAAAATTAGCTTAAGCAAAGAGGAATCTTACTGGCTCACAGACGTTGGAAGTCTAGAGGTTGTGTTGTCTCCAGTTATGTCATGATCCGGGGACTCATAAAACATTATTAGATTTTTCTCTTCTTCTGCCATCTCTCAGCCCTGTGCATTGGCTTCAATCTGGAGTTTCTTCCAATTTTCAAAGGTGTCCAAGGTAGTCACCTAGCATTTCCAGCTTGTGTTGTCCTTGGAGCTCTCAATCCCAGGAGAAGAGGAGCTTTTCTTTGCCAGGATCCACGAATCGCATCTCAGAGAAGACTCTCACTGGCTTACTTTGGTCAGGTGCTCATACATATGGTGAGAACACAGCACTCAGGACAGGGGCGGTTGCTAAGATAGGCAGTCTCACCAGGACCACATGGAGGCGAAGGGGTGATCCTCCAGAGGAAAAGCAGAGAGTTGATATCATATAAGGATGCTTTTAGGGAAAAACAATTGTATCATTTACATAACTTACTTGGCAAATAGTTTTTGATCATGCTAGCACAATCAACATATTATAATTTTTATCAAACAGTTTTTTACTTTAATTCAAGTGAACATTCTTTTCTGCAAATATGTTTATCCCATTAATTTCATACCAAATAACTTATTTACAGACAATCATAAATGACAAGGTTCTTAAACACTGATTCTGTGTCAAACACTATGCTAAGCACATAATATGTCTTAAATCATTTAATCTTCACCCAGACCGCATGAGATAAGTAACTCTTATTATCTCCATTTTTGCAGATGAGTAAACCGAGGCTGAACACGCTAGGTAATTTCCCCAATCACACAGCTAATAATTAGGAGAGCTCAGATCAAACCTGGACAGGCTGGCTGCAGAACTTGCACACTGAGTACTCTGAAAACAAAAGGAAATTTCAGCTCAGCCTGTGTCACAGTACCACAGATGACAACTGCACAAAATCCGTGTTACCTGTAACACACATGATGCTGTTTATTCCGAAATAAAATTAATTCTTCAAAGATTAAGTTGTTTCTATGTGTATGGCATTATGGTAAGTATCTTAGAGCTTGAGTGGGTTATGTGCAAAACAAGAAGATCTGGTCCTCTTCTTTAAGGAATTTATAATTCTATTTGAGGAGGTAAAACACACAAATGGGAAAAAACAAAAACCAACAAAATCAAAGCCACCCAAGAGCCCTGTTCCTATGTCCTGGGGAAGATGGACCAAAGTCATGTCCAGGGCTGGCTGGGCTTAGCTGGAGAAGCCTTTGTGAGATGGAGAGTGTTAAGTTGGGCTGTAAGGGAGGAACACACATGGATTAGAAAAAACTCAAGGGGAGACTTTAATAATAATAAACAATAGGAATGATAGCTGACATTTATTAGTGCTGCCATGTCCCAGGCCATCTGCCAACTGCTTCTTGTGCACTCTTGTATAATCCTCATGCATGATAACCCTGTGAAACAGGTGTCATCATTATCTTCATTTTAAAATATGAGAAAACTGAGTCATAGAGAAGGTTAGGAAACATATTCAAGGTCACACAGTTACTAAGTAAAACTAGAATTCCTGCTGAAGTTGGCTGACTCCAGAACCCACATTCCCAAACACTATGCTCTTAGGTATATCCCATTAAAAAAATCCCATTTAAAAAGTGTTGAACTTTATCATGCATCAAACACACTAGTAGGACTGATAAAGCATTCACTGGATTCTAGATGTGGGAAGATACCCTTGTGTGTCCTGGTACACGACTGGATGTGTTGGGTTCCACCACATTCACTCAAGTGACAGAGCAGCTGAACTGACAAGGGGCATTTACAGACAGCGAGCTTGTCACCAGGAGATGCCTGGGCTCCATTTCATCCGAGCCAGATCATTGCAGTAATTTCCACTGGTTCTCTTTCTTGGAGCCATACATTATCAAGACTCTGCTAAGAAAGTGAAGGTTGGACTATAAAGTATCAGTCTAACCTTAAACCAGTGAAACAGCAAGGGAAAGTTATTCACACAGTTTGCTCACATCAGCATAATCTGAGTGAAGCATCCCCAAGGACAAGCCAAAATGAGCTGGAAAGACATGTGGATGAAATATAATCATCAGAGGAAGAGGAAAAGACATGAGAAATTGACAAAACCAGCTGAATGACTTTTTCTGACCAACTTTCCATCATCCTTTTGGCTATAGTGCCACACCTCAAGTCCCTAAGTCCTAGAAGCCAACAAGGAAGAAATAAGATGTGTGTGTTTATTTTGTGTGCATGCACGATTGTGTGCATGTTTAAATTCATGGCCAGTAACTCTGTTGTACGTGTTAAATGGCTGAAAAATTAGGAGAGTGCCAGGCTCTGCTTTAATTGGATTTTCTAAACCATAAATAAAAGGTGGGGAAAGGAGATGCATTCTTTGATCGATGTCTTCCTTCAGAGCTTACACAGCTGGTCCAGAGTCTCTCTCTTGCCTAATTAAGGGGCTTTATTCTGCTCATGCTCAGAGCTGCTGCCTGTGTGCTGGTCTGGAAGCTGACATCAAACCCATGTGTCCAGAGATGCCTCTAGAGGTGGAGCAGACACAGAACGCTGGACCCCCAAACCATTGTGGAATCTTTATGGGAACAAATGATGACATCATGGATAGCAAAGAAATGTGATGTCTAGTCTAGTCTGGAGAGAAGGACCCTAGAAAAATGGCTTCAATTGACACTTGGAAATATGCCCAAGCAATTAACCTTTAGGAGGCTTAATGAAGGCAGCCACCAAGAGCTTTTGAAGATCAGCCTTTGCTGTGGTATGAGGTGGAGCAGGGGTGAGTTTGCCCATGCCAGGAGAAAGGAGGGGCCATCCTCTAGTCTGGCCCTCTATTGTCCATTTTTCTCACCAGAGCCAGGACTATGGGGAGCTGGGTGCAAGCCAGGTACTTAGGGTGCAAAACTGAAGGAGATTCTCACTGTTGAGTACTTAGAGTGCTACAGCCAGAGGGATCTTCCAAACAAGTAAGTCTGAGTGCCCCAAAGATGGTGTCCAAAGGCCTTCACAACTTACAGCAGGGCTTTGCCCACTTTTATGTGCCTACAAAGCACCTGGGGTGCTCTTGAAAATAAAATGAAGATTCTAGATTAGTAGGTCCAGGGTGGGACATGCATTTCTAACAAGCTTCCAGGTGATGCTGAGGCTACTGGTCTGGGGACCACACTTAGAACAGTGAGGGTTCAGGTGTCAGCAAAGTAAGGCCATAGGCCATATCCAGCCTGCTACCTGTTGCTGGAAATAAATACACTTTTACTGGAACACAGTCCTTTACATATTGTCTATGGCGTTCTCTCGATACAGCTGCAGAGTTGAATAGTTTCAATAAAGACTGTACAGACCACAAAGCCAAAAATATTTACTCTCTACCCTTTACAGGAAAGCTTGCTGATCCCTGGTTCATGGAATCTCCTTTTGTTTCTCTCTCACCACTCACATTTCAGCCAAATGCCATGTACTTAAATTTTTAGAGCTTTGCAAATGATGTTACCTCTCCCTTGGTGTTCTACCCCTTCTCTTTGTCACCTCTTACCTTGTCCTTCTGACCTCATCTTAGATGTCATTTCTTCCATGATGCTTTGCTTGACCTCCCAAAACTGACCAGCTGACTCTCATATATACTTTCACAGAGTCTTGATCTTCCCATCAGGACATTAATTGCCCTGAACTGTAATTGCCCATTTCATCATCTGGATCTCCCATGAGACCATAGACTTCTTAACAGGAAGGAGTATATTCCAAGCACCAGACAGATAGTATTCAGTTAATTATTGAATTCCAAGCACCAAACAGATAGTACTCAGTTTTAAATTTGATAATTTTGCAACAACTTTAGACACCTGTCTTACTTTTAAGAACTCTGAATGGAGAGAGGTCTTGACATTCTAGAGAAATTCAACCCCATCTGCTTCCCAGTACTGGTCTCCTTGAAGAGGAAGAAGTACTCAGTGGTTGTCCACCCCGGTGAGAATAATGCCATCACACCAATCCATCACCACACATGCGCGCGCGCGCACACACACACACACAGCAGTTCTCAGCTCTGATTCCAGGGTTGGGCAGAGGACTTACATACCTTTGGAGATTAAAATATTTGAGAATTTAAGAATAGATTTAGTTTTCCTGGGATCTTCTGCACTGGGACACTGCTGTGGTAAAAGTTTTAATGGGGGGAGGGTAAAACTCCTGCTTATAATGATTCTTAGATTGTATTTATCCCTATTTTCCTTTAACAGAATGGAAATCCAGTTCAATGGGCCATTCCAAGGAAATAACCAGCCATTGGGTCAACTGCCTCTTTCAAGAGGCCAAGCAGTGGTTTGCAAAGCTCATTTCCACTCAGCAGGGCCAGAGAAATCTTGGGTGAAGAACCAGAGGCTGCCCAGTGAGTTGCTGTGGGCCAGCCTGGGGTCTGGCTGCTGCAGACAGGCCCCTGCAGTTCCCTCGGATTCTTCCTTGAGCAGCACAGTATGTGCTTCCAAGGTGGCCCTTCTGTAGTAGGAAGGAGGCATCCAGTGGCGAGGCTTAAAGACTTTAAGTCAACCATTGATTGAAGGGTGGTAAGATTATCTGGGTTAGGTGGTCTGAGCTAACCAGATGAGCCTCAAACCACCGATTCTTTCATTCCTCCTGGAGGTGTTTAAATCATCGCCACAATGTTGGCACATCACGGGGCATTTACCTCTTTTCCTCACACTCTTTATTTCTGCTCGTTTATGGTCAGTTCCACCAGGCTCCATTCCCTCAAGCTCATAGTTAACTATCAGAACCTATGTACGTCCCGGGCCACTGCTTTTTCGTTATCACAGATGAATACTTAGGACTTTCTAATATCATAGGCATTTCCTCCGCAATCTCTCTTACTCTCTCTTTTTGAAGCGAGAAAAAAAGCTCCTTAGGAGAAATTATGTAACTCTAGAAACAACCGCCAGCATTTGAGACATCCTGTGACAGTGAAAAGCCAAATTCCAGATGTTAGGTTTTGATTCTCAGAAGCAATGTGTGCAAGGAAGGGAGAGATTGTTGGCAGATCGGGGACTCCTTTGAGATTTGCTGAATTCTCTCCCTGCGCAGTTAGGAGCTCAAGGCAGGCAGCTGGGGGAGACTCCGGGGGACAGGTCGAGGAGGGCGCCACCTTTGGCCCCATCTGCTGAGCAGTGACAGTCCTCCAACTATCAAATGCCTGGCCTCTTTTCCCTTCTGATCCTCTTAACAAACGTTCACTGATGACCATCTGAAGCAGGACCGCCAGGAAGAGCTCCTTGGAGAAGATAGCTTATCTATTTATTTATTTCCCTTTGTGCAATCTGAATATGCTGAATGAGTAACTTCTGGGTTTTTTGAAGACTGACATTTCCCCCCCTTTTAAAATATGAAGTAGCTGCTCATTTCTCTGTTTTGGTTTTGTCATAGTTAGGATTTTTTAGGCCACACACAGACATGCTTTTTAGTTTTGGCAAGAAGTAAACAGCCAAGGCTCATAAATTACATTCATAAATATTTAGTGTACTTCGATGTGTTGAAGGGTTTTAAAGGGAAGGAAAGAAAACCAAGAGAGGGTAAAAACAAGCTTTATCTAGAGGAAAATGAAACCTTTTATTGTTTGAAGACTTGAAAGCAGTCACCAAGAAACAAAAATGAACTTGTGAAGTTTTCAAGGGAATCATATTCTGCTCCCAACATAGCAGCAAGGAAAATTATCTCTTGATTTCAAAAAGATTTTGGATTGAGTGTCTCACAATGACAGGGTGAAGAAATAGTTGCATTTGAGAGTCGATGAATCATGGAGAAAAAGAAACTGTGGTCCTGGAACCAATCAGAGATCTAACATGGGGCTGCTCTGGGGTCAGACGGTGGGCGGGAGTCAGGGAATCTGGCTTCTCATCTTCCATTCCTGTGGGGAAGCCCTCGTTACCCTCCTATGTCTGAAAGAAAATTGGGTATACCTCGTATTAAGAGACTTGAAAGCACAGCCATTTGCAAAAATCAGAATGGATGCTGGGTAGGAATGACGCCTGCACAGGGGAAAAAAGTCTTCACTTTATATGAGTATTCACCTCCAGATTTATCTAGAAGCTTACTCCAGTATATTTAAAATAGGATTTAATTTCTAAAACATTAATTGCCACAAGTTTTTTAGGAGTCTCTCTAGCACATAAAGGGAAACATTCTTGTGCTGGCTCACTTCCTCTCAGGTTTATAAGGGTATCAGCACCAACATTATTCTGTCACTTCCCAGCTCAAAAACCAGCTGCATCTCCTTATCGACTATTGCAAGCTTTCTCAACCTCGGCATTCTTGATGTTGGGGCTGGATAATTCTTTGTTGTGGGGATCTGTCCCCAGCACTGTAGGATGTTTAACAGTGTCCCTGGCCTCTACCCACTGGCAGCCGGTAGCATCCCCACTCTCAAAGTCGTGAATTAAAAATGTCTCCAGACATTGCCAAACATTGTTCCCTGGGGGGGGCCAGACTGCCCCCAGCTGAGAACCAGTGGTCTGTCCACTAAAGGGTATAGATCTTCCCTTCTCTAACACCAAAGGTTTGATCCCTTCCCTCACTCAGTCCTGGAGGCACGTCTGTCTCTAGTCCCCATGCCACATACTATGCTCGGTATTGCCCTTTGCTTATACGTCTTCGCTGCCTTGAACGTCTGTCTTCTTGCTTGTTTCTGTCTAAATCCTTCCCCCTCTCCAGTCCCATCTCCTTCAGAATTCCCAACACACATTGCTTTCCTCTTCCTAACACAGGTGGTGTTTATTGTCCTCCTTGCTCTTTTTGCCACAACAGAAACTCCAGTGTGGTGAGGGGATCTGACAGCAGGGCATCTTGCTCCTGGGGAGAGGCCCAGAGAGGAATCAAGAGCCCAGAGCAGAAATGACTGTCTGGGACAGCTCTGAGAGTCCCTGTTACTCAGAGGGGAGCAGATGTTGCTAAGAGAGAACCTGACCCAACAAGGCCTTGGTGTAGGTTAGGGCTGATGCCTGGTGGTCCCCTGAGCAGACGGATGCCAGACGTCCAGATGGGAACAAGGAACACGGCTACTAGGGATGGGTGGCAACATTAAGGACGAGCTTTATTGCGTGCCGACACCTTCTTCAGGCAGTCAGTGGCAACAGGCTTTGAGGTTTACATATCCCATAATCCCATCAGATTCCTTTCTAGACATTTCCTATAATAATGATGATTCTATTACTTGGAGGGACTAACTGTCCCGATTTGCCTGGAATGGTTGAGGGCAGACTCTGAGACACGAGACTTTCAGTTTTAAAACTGAGACAGTCCCAGGCATTCAGGGACTATTTGCTCACCCTACTACCACTATCATGTGTTGCCATTATTGCCACCACCATTAGTGTAGTTGCTAATATTCTCTGTTGTGTACAATTTGTTTTCTCAATTTTATGCAAAGGTAATTGAAAGCTAATGTAGAATTTTTTTTATTATTTGTAAGATATAATCCAAGAAAAAAACTGCCTACCACACACACAGCTTTCAACTGGAAGTTCTCCCTAATGAAAGTCCTATATAGAGTTCTGGAGTTGCTACTGCCAATAGAGCCCTCAGTATGATACCAGGCTCTTCTTCAGCATCTGATGGGGTTTGGGACACCTGTGGTCATGAGGTTCTACAGTCATGAAGGGACATCCAAATATTTGAATGAGTCTGTTTTCTTTTCCATTTCTGCAACTCAGGCCTCTTTACTGGTTAAGTCAACTGGGTGACCCAACTACACAGCCTGAGATTACTGTTGTCAACCATTCCCTTTAGAAAACACTTGGAGCTCCAGATAGTTTAGTGGGTTAATCAGGGTACTATAACAAAACAAAGAGAGCCAATGAAACTAGTTTAATTGTGTTTATCTGAGTAGACTTGCCTGCAAAAGTACTTGTCCTGAGTTCTAGTCTCATATCTATTATTGACAGGCCATATACCTTTGCACAGATCAGTTAACGCCCCCCCAACCCTGGCTTTCTCGCCTGTAAAATGGAAATACTATTGCTTAGTTTGTATCAAATAAGTTGAAAGCACGCTGAGAAGTGTAAAATGTTATGCAAACGGAAGTCTTCGTACCGAAAGAGCTTTCTCTTGGTGATTTTTAAAAAAGAATACTACGTTAACTTTATCTTGGGTTTGTGTTCAAAGTCTTACACTGCATTAGCACTCAGTTTCACATGTGCAGTATAGCTGTTATTTTTGGCTAATACCATCATTCCGTTCATTGTGCAGTCCTGAAGTTTGGGCTTTGAGACAGCACATGTGGAATGGAGACAATGCAATTCCCTAGCCTTGATCTCCATTTAATGCCACGGACTTCACACAGTGGCCCCTTGATGGCAACTCTGAGCCACAGTGCTCCAAAGAATAAACTACCGCAAAGTAGTAAAAGCCTTCTTCCAGATGGGCAGAGGTGACGTCACCTAAACCCAACCTCATAATTCAAGCTCAGAAGAAAACCATCCAATTCTATGATTCCTATGTGATGCTTCAGCCTGGGCTGCTTGGACTAGATGTCAACTGGGATGTGGGGTAGGGCCTACTTTACTTTTCAGTAGTATTTATGATGTTGAAGACATCATGATGGTTATTATAGTGTGTTGGTGCGTGTGTGTGTGTGTGTGTGTATGGGGGGATAGAGGAGCACACCTGATTTTGAGTTAGACTAACCTGGGTTTACAGAGCTCTACTTTTTACCTGTGACTCTGAATTAATAAATGTTGAATTAATAATAATAGTAATAATTTATAGTATTATTCTGGCTCAGGTGAGATGACACTGCTGTCTTTGCATCAAGGATGGCTACCTGGTTGGCTCATGATCAAACAACCTGGGAGGAGGCTGTGGGAGGATGATCCAGGACAGGAGGCATTGGCTTTGGCCTCAGCCCATCAGCTTGACTCTCCTGTAGGAGAAGAACCAACTGGAAAGCGGAGTGGTATAAGGCTGGTTCTCAGTAAGGTCTACTGGCACATGGAAGAGGAATAGAAGAAAATTGTCATATGAGCTTCAGGCAACGGTGAGAACCCTTCAAAATGTGTGGCTGGGGAAGAGTGCCCAGGAGCCAATGGTAGCCAGGCCAAAACCAGGTGTGCTGAAGGATGGGAAGATGGGCTTCCAGCTGCTGCTTGTTGCTCCTCAGGAGCCCTGTCCTCCAGTAACCCCAGGCTGCTCAAAGGTGCTCGGATAAACCTTACCCTAGGTTGTGGGTGGAATGCCCTGGTCTTTCTCTCCAGCTTGCACCCTCTCTTGGGTTCATCTGCTTCACTGTCATATCTTGGAAATGGAAACCCAGCCCATCTTCTAAGGCCCATCTCAGATGACTTTCTCCATGAAGTAACACGGTTGGAAATGTCCTCTCCCTGCTCCAACTGTGGTGCCCAGACCTTTGGGGTAAAAGAAAAAAAAAAAAAACAAAAACGTGGGGATTTGGGAAGGATAGATTTTAGATTGACAACTTTTATTCTACTAGGTAAGGATATTTTAAAAAGCCACAAATAAAACTATTTTGGGGGCTTGTCCAGTGGTGCAGCAGTTAAGTTTGCACGCTCCGCTTCAGTGGCCTGGGGTTCACCGGTTTGGATCCTGGGTGTGGACCTACGCATTGCTTATCAAGCCATGCTGCGACAGGCGTCCCACATATAAAATAAAGGAAGATGGGCATGAATGTTATCTCAGGGCCAATCTTCCTCAGAAAAAAAAAGAAAGAAAGAAAGAAAGAAAGAGGAGGATTGGTGGCAGATGTTAGCTCAGGGCTAATCTTCCTCAAAAAAAACACAACTATTTTCTTTTAATTTTATAAAAGTCAACATGTTAATTTCAAATGTAGGAAGGACATTTTCAGAATAAACAATGGTTTTTGAAATAGAACAAATTTAACCTTACAAACAAATCTGTCTACATTGGCTTTTTTGGGCTCATTTTACCTTAGATTTCTGAAAAATCCACAATGGGCCTAGATCCTTCTGCAGACTACAATATTTGGCAATCTCAGCCATGTAACAATTTGTTGGTAATTCTTTGGCCTTTCTCAAGGTCCCATTATGCTGACATTTTTTGGGTTCATGCCTATTGTATCTTAAGCTCCCTTAGAGTAGGACCCAATTCTTTCTGTTCCCATGTCCTCTGAAGCTGTTAGGCTAAAGTCAGTCCCCACAAATGTTTGAATAGATGGACGGATGGATATGCTATCCTTGGACAAGGCAGACTTCTGGGTGGACTAGAACAAATGATAGGGCTTTCCCAGGCATCCTCTGCTGCCCCAGTTTCTGAGAGCTACAGTAGGTTGATTGCATTAACTGCCCTTGTCCTGTAACCTTGTGGTGCCCTAGAAGGGGCCCAGACATCTGACTTATTGGGACAACTGGGTGTGAGCAGACATGATGCAAACAGGCTTGAAAGGCACTTGCTTATTCCCACTCGTGCTCTTGCACTCTGCCACTGTCTTGAGAAGAACACGTTTGAGTTGCCTGCAGGGAAAAGAGATAAGTGAAAAAAACTGAGTCATCCAGTCAGGGCCAACCTAGATTAGCCAGCAGATAGCCGACGCTCAGACACGGGAGCAGGAAAACCACTGTTATTGGCAGAGGCAACTGGTCGACCTGCAGCTCACAGTAGCCTCAAGAGAGTTCAACCAAGATATGATTTGTTAAAAGCTGAAATGAGCAGAAAGAAGGCTGAGCCAGAAGAAGAGATGGGAAGAGAAGGATATCTTCAGGGAGGGGAGGGGTCAAAGGCTGCCTTTGTCCACTCAGCAGTTGTCCCTGAGCCTTTGGGGCAGTTCCTGGGGGCTGGCTGAGAGGGATGTGGGACCTGGAAGGCAGGCCTGGGTTCTCAGGAGGCACTCTGTACTCCCCAGGGGTCCTGGCCCTGAGGTCCCATCCTCCAGCAAATGATTTTGCTGGTCTGAAGTCCACAGGTAAGCACTCACCTTATCCTGAGTATGTTAATTAAACACGTATAAAATGCATCTAAATGTTTTCAAAACAACACATCACAAAAATACCAAAGTTTTGATACTTAAAATAGGGGCCAGCCTGGTGGCATAGTGGTTAAGTTCACACACTCCACTTCGGTGGCCTGGTGTTTGCCAGTTCGGATCCTGGGTACAGACCTACACACCACACATTAGGCCATGCTGTGGTGGTGTCCCACACAGAAGCACAAGAATGACCTACAGCTAGGATATACAACTATATACTGGGGCTTTGGGGAGAAAAAACAAAAAAAGAGGAAGATTGGCAACAGATGTTAGCTTAGGGCCAATCTTCCTCACCAAAAAAAGCATACCTTAAAAAAACCACAAAAACTAAACGAAACCCAAGAGGGGTACTACCTCGTGATGCTTCAAGCTTTCAAACTTTTTTAGCCAACCAGCAAAAGGGGAGGCCTTATAAATTTTGCAAATATATTATCAGCCAGTACTATCAGCTTTTCTGAATTCACTGCCATAGAAAATGCTTTGCCCAGCTCTGGCTACAAATTTTCCTGCCATCTGGGTAAGATTTATTGTCTTCAACACAAGCCTCCAGTATCTCTTGTCAAGCCATAGGTCAGGTGCAAATGAACCATTTCATTCTGGCTTTTCCTAAGTTTTAAAAGCTAAACCTTCTCTCCAAGATAGGGAATTCTGCCATGAGAGCGCTTGAGAAGAGAATAAATACAGTAAACACTGGCCGTTCCCCAGAAACCATTTGGAACCTGCAGCCAAAGTGGTCTGTGCATGATGTGATCGCTCTGCCTGCCTTCTAGTCAACCTGCGAATGCACCTCTTGGCTGTACCTACCTTTGTACCTACAAAACCGCCCTGCAACTTTCCCAGAAAGAAGCGGTACCTGCTTTAGACGAGACCCATCTCTCTCTGTCTTGGACCATTTATTAGCGGTGGGCCAGCGTTTGGCTCTGAAGAGGCTGTAGGCAGTTGTGAGTATGTGGAATGGCAGATTAACGGTTCTCCACCCTGGCTACCCAGAAGAAGTAACTGTGGGGCTTTAAAACAACCCGTGATGGTTAATTTTATGTGTCAACCTGGTTGGGTCATTGTGTCCAGATGTTCTGGATCCTTCTGTGAAGGTGTTTCTGGATGAGTTTGACACTTAAATAGATGGACTTTGAGTAGAGCATGTTGCCCTCCATAGTATGGGTGGGCCTCATCAAATAAGTTGAAGGCCTGACTAGAACAAAAGACTGACCTCCTCTAAGCAAGAGAGGATTTGGCCAGCAGATGGCCTTTGGACGTCAATGGAAACATTGGCTCTTCCTGGTTCTCCAACCTGACGGCCCACCCTGTGGATGTTGGACTTGCCAGCCTCCATTTATTTCCTAAAATAAATCTCTCTCTTTATATATACATCCTATTGGTTTGTTTTCTCTGGAGAATCCTGACTAATACAATACCCAAATCTGAGCCCTTTTCCCCAGTGATTCTGATGCAGTTGGCCAGGGGAGTGTTGTTTTTAAAAGACGTCTGGGTGATTCTCATGTGACCAGTGTTGAGGACTACTGCCAGAGCATCTCTTCCCCTCACACATAACACAGGACCTGGTCCAATCACATCACTGTCTTTTGAGTCCTGAATTTATCATCAATTGGCTGAATAACCTTAGACACGTAACTCTTCAACTTCCTGAGTTTCAATGTGCTTATTTATAAAGTAGAGACAATAGCACCAGGGCCATCAGATTGCTATGAAGATGAGGAGTTGTCAAAGGAATGAAATATAGAAAGGCACAATATTTTCCTTTTTTTTTTTTGAGGAAGATTGGCCTTGAGCTAACATCTGCCACCAATCCTCCTCCTTTTGCTGAGGAAGAGTGGCCCCAAGTTAACATCTGTGTCCGCTTCCTCTATTTTATATGTGGGACACCTGCCACAGCATGGCTTGACAAGCAGTGCATAGGTCTGCTCCTGGGATCCAAACTGGCAAACCCCAGGCAGAGCGTGCGAACTTAACCACTACAGCACCAGGGAGGCCCCACGATATTTTCCTTTTTATGAGTTGGAAGCGAATGTGTGCATTGTATGCCTGTTGCTTTTGTAATCACCGTGTTGAACAAAACACACAGATCTGTAAGGAGAGTGGGTTTTTTTTCATCGTCAGGTGCTAACCTTTGGCCTCTCCTCCCTGACAGGCAGCTCAGTCTCTGCAGTTTTCCTGGTGTGGCTAAGAGCCCTGTGTCTGACCTGTTTTCATCACAGCAGGAGCCAAGTCAGGATGGGTGGGATCCTGGATATTCAAGATTCAGCAATTGTATCTGACTAGGGGTCTCCGTGTGGGGGCTTGCACAGGGGGACTATTTGGGACTTTGGATGAAGTCATAGGTCGCTCTGCAAATGTTGGTGAAACAAATTGAAATACCGTGGTCAAATCAAGCCATGTAAGAGACCAGGAGACATATGTGAGCGATTTTCATGGTTAACTAAGAGGCACACCGTCGCCTGGGGCGAGAGGCTGCAGCTCATGCGTGGGTGAAAATGATCGCCCCTCCAGCTCTGGCCCGATGGGCAGCTCGCTGGGCATGGCGCATTACTTTCAGGCGGCCATGCTCCCGTCCAGGTACCAGAGTGCCTGGCTGGGAAGTATGCTCCTTGATGCAATTTCACACTGGGATATTTAAGAGGGTTATGGGAAACCACTTTTCCCTTACTCTGCCATCCTGAGTGAAATGGATTCAGGACGTGTAAAAAGCGTGTCCTTTAATTTATGGCAACATAAACAAACATGAGCAGCCTGGACTGAAACTACAAAAATATGGGTGATGGGGAGAAGCATGGGCATGAATAATGTGGTTAACATCCTTTCACCTCATGTTGCATGAGCCCGGGCAGGATGGCTTTGGCGTTTGGGCCATTAGCAACATGTTCTGCTCACATTAAAACTGTGAAAATAGTTGGATTTATTTACATTCCACATTGTAAGAGGGCATTTTTAATAGCTTAAGAAAGTGCTTCATTGGAAAGGGTGGAAGAATAGGAAACAAGCCTATATTCAGAAAAGCTTATACTGGGTGTGCAAATGTTTGCCTCATCTAGGAAAATAGACTCTATTCAATGGCTGCTGGTGGAACCCACCTAGAAAGATCATGAAATTCTTGATGGTTTCAGATGTAATCCATTCATTTCATCATATACTTATAGGCTTCTTCTGGGTAAGACTCTGTGCTAAACTCTGAACAGGTATAAAGGTGTGTTCATATAATGTCAATCCTAAAGCAATTTACATTAAAATGCAGCGTAAGGCAGTGATTAACACAGTACACAAGTTCCATGTTGTATCAGTGATATAGCCATATGCAAACTGCTTTAAGACACAGTTTCCTTATCTGTAAAATGGATTTGATAGTGGTGATGAGGATGATGTCAATGGTGATGATGATGATATCGGCAATGATGGTGGTGATAATGGTGATGATGATGGTGATAACAAACGTGTATTGAGCACTTACCATGTGCCGGGCTCACGATGAGCTCAGTTGTAAGAGCTTTTCATGTATTCCTATTCAATCCTCACAATAACCCCATAAGGTAGGTTAATATTATCTCCGTTTTTACTGCCTTCATAGGATATAGTGAGGATTAGATGAGTTAATGTATAGAAAGCACTTAGCACAATGCCTGACATTTGGAGTCCTCAGTAAGTGTTAGCAATAATAATAAAATATTACATTTTAATGGGTTGGTAGAAGCCAGTCTCCAAATAGTTGTAACAGCTGCTCTGAGAAGTATGAGCAAAATGCTATGAGAGTTCAATACAGGGAGAGAGCGCATCCAGGAGAGGTGAAGACTTCATAAGAGAGGGGCGTCTTGGAGCTGAGCCTTCCAGAAAGGATGTGGTCACAACAGACAGCGTGGCTGCAAAGGCACGTAAGCAGAGGCAGCAGCACAAATGGGACCTGGGCAGTGACCTGGGCAGGAAGTAGGACAGTGCAGGGAAGATTTGGGGCAACTGTGACCAGGTCGCTTGGCCAAGGGTAGAGGACACATATAAGTTAAGACTGAAAGCGTGGGTTGTGTCGTGGAGCACCTTGAATGCGTTCCAAGAGTTTATACCAAATCTGGTAGGCAAGGAAGCCACTGAGGGATCATAAGTGGTAAATGCCATGGTCAAAGCTGTTTGCTTCGTGAATGCAGCCGTGCTCCAAGAGTTACCCAGGGAACACATAAAATATTGGCAAAGCCATTGGTCCTGGGATTTAAAATGCACTCAGAGCCAGGCCACAGTCCAAAGTGGATGTGAGTTTGGCTTTAAGGATGAGGATTAGATCAGACCTAAAAACTCCCAGGGGCCAGATTTAGCCGGTCTGGTCCCTGTATCAACAGCAGTGCCAATATTTTATCTGTTTTTAAAGTGATCCCACCCATCTTGCTCTCGCCTTTTTGCCGGTCTGACCGAGACACTTACAAGAAACAGCAAGGTGCACCAGCACACAGCACACACCTGAGACAGAGCCATGTTGGGTGAAATTTGTATACAACTTGACACTAAATGTTGCAGCATTTTCTCCTCCCTCCCTGCTACTTCTAAATGGGACAAAGAGTGATTCAAGGACAATCAATTCCTCGTGTATTTCTTGTGTGCTTTCACTGGGCAAGGAACAGAGCTGTAAAGCTGTGTCACCTTGCCCCATCCTCTAAGAGCATGGCGTCCAGAGGAGAACCTATGACAGGAACATAAATAACTGTGAGATAAAGTGAAAGGGGGTAAGAGCACTGGAGAGAGTACAGATGGTGTGCTTGGGTGGCAAAGGGGGTGCAAGCGATGATGACGGCTTTCTTTGGAGAAAGACAGCGTATATCATCCCCTTACTTTGTCCTTATAATTTAGTATGCCTTCTACGGTGGGTATAGTGTCTGGAAGTCAGAGAGACCTTGGTTTGAATCTTGGCTCCACCATCTACTAGCCAGGACTCCTCTGGTAAATTTAATGAGCTTCATTTTCTCCAAAATTGTGATGATATTCTTACCTCATGTAACTGTTATTGGGGTACAACAAGGCAACATATCAGTTAGGATATACAGACAGTTTTGTCTGCAAGTAACGGAAAACCCAGCCCCAAGTGGTGAAAACAGGGAATTTACTAGGTTGTAAAAGAGGCAACCGAGAGTGGAGTAGCTTCAGGGTGGAACCATCTCATCAAGGAGCAGGCTTTGTCAGTCTCTAGTCTGCCATCTATGTGGCAGCTTCCCCCAGACCTACTCCACCCATGTTTGCAGCATGAATGTCACTGTCCACATGTCCTTGTCCATATCCACTTCAGTGGGGCTAGCTTAGGCCAATGCCCGCTTCTGAACCAGGAACCATCACCCTGGGTGCCTCTGTGAATTCCTGGAAAGTTGTGTGACCTTGTGTAAGTTACTTCACCTCTCTGTGCCTAAGTTTCCTTATTTGTCAAATGTACATCAAGGTAGTACCTACCTCATAGGGGTGGGGTTAGAATTTAATGAATGATGATTATCTTACATCAGTGGTTTTCTTCAGACCATCCACAGCAACCTGTTGGTAAGCATGAAGTAAATTTAGTTGATTATGGCTATCTTGAAAACCACAAAGGAAAGAAACAAAATGGAACAGTAGTGAATAAAGAATCCCAGAGCATGTTGCATATGATAAAAGTAAGTAACGTTTCATGAAACTTTTGCTTAAGTTTTATATGTATTTGTGAGTGTACTTAGTTGCAATACAAAACTTATTTCATGAACTTGGTTTATGAAAAAAAAGTTGAGGAGCATTAGCTTGGGCTAATTATCGAGTGAATGGTGGAGGCTGGGGCCATTCCTTATACCCGGGCATTGGGAGAGAGGAGAAGTAGATGTTGGGAAGAAATACCACTTGCAAACCCTTCTATTGGATTTACCAAATGCCAGGCATTGACTTAAAAACTTTACATATACTAACACATGCAACTTTCACAGCAACCGCATGAATTAGGCAACTTTATCCACCCCATTTTCCAGATGAGAAAACTGTGGCAGAGAAGTTAAGTAACTTAGACAATGTCACACAGCTAGTAGTGGTGGAGTAGATTCAAATCCACACAGCCTGATTCTAGAGCCCATGTTTTTACTACACTACACTGGGAGTCAGCATTCGATGTCCACTCACCGGATGCACGGTGCTCAGCAAGTGCAGGCCCGGCACGCAGAGGAAGCACTCCGTAAACAGTAGCTATCATTAGGAATATTATTTTGGAAAGACCGATTTGCAGTCATGAAATTCCCTCCTTGATGTTCTCTCCAGCCTGAGGACGTGTAGACAAGTCTGTGGGAGGAAAAGAATGTGTGACTTTCTATTTCAAGTTGCGTGCTTAATAAAGCGGATACCATGTTGTCCTCAAGAGACCTTTTAGGGCATAGCTAAATTTTTCAAAGGCGGTGTGTGTGTTTGGGGTGGCATTGGTCAGGGACAAAGACAATTTCCTTTAAAACAGGCCACCTCTGTCACTCTGAGGTATGTTAGGCAATGGTTTCAAAGGCACATCCAGAAATACGTAGTACTAGCTACTGAAAGCATGTGGTGAACGGAGGGTCAGTTTGATTCTGGTGTTTAGAAGATGCTCTGATCTCTTTCAGGGGTGCTTGGAAGGGAAACAGGAAGATTGAACAAGGTGACCTTCCTGTGCCCTGGAGCCATCGGCGCAACAAAGAAACACTGCGAAAGAGCCTGACCTCCATTTACACAGGGCCATCTTGGTGCGGCTAATCTAATCCAGCAGAGGAAGAATTTTTAAAAAGAGCCCCAAGAGGACTAATAAAATGGCTTTGAATTTCATTATGTTTGAGAGGGAGGCACTAATTCAATTAGCCACAAAATGAGAATTTTCCTACCCCCTCTCTTTGAAGCGGTTCTGAAGCTAGACTGCGGCTGAGGAAATGCCTGGGCTGCCTTTGGATATAGTCTTCCTTCTGGAGAAAGACAGTCCTTGTCAAGTTTCAGGCCAACTTCTGAACCTTTACTTCTCTCCTCCGTAAAGTTATTGGGAGTGAGAATAGCATAGCGAGTAAGAGCGTAGACCTTGGAGTCTGCTCCTCTGCGTTCAAGTCCCAGCTCTGCCATTTCTAGGTGTGTGACCTTGAGTGAGTGCCTAACCTTCCCGAGCCTCAGTTTCCTCACCTGTAAAGTGGGGTTAATGAAAGTAGCTATCATAGTCATAGGACTATAATGAGTATTTACCAAGTTAATGTATTTTAAAGCATTTAGAAGAGAGCCTGGGATGCTCTAAATGTTTGCTATTATTGTTGAGGATTGCTGTGTGCGAGGCCCCAGGCAGGGAGCAGGATGGTTGGGGCATGATTTCCACTCCTCAAGTCTTAGAGTCTGTGCACATGTAAACAGAAGAGAACCAGCGCACAAATGGCCAGTACTCTGTCGTGGCCAAAGGCCTGAGGAAAGCAACTGTCTCTGGAAGAATTGGGGAAGGCTTCACAGAGGAGGTGAACTTGGATCTTGAGAGATAAATAGGAGGCTGCATGGGCAGAATGGAAGAGACGGCAGGATTCAGGAACAGCATGTCCAAAAACAGGTCTCGCAAGCCTATAGTGTGTCCAGGGATTGAGGGGCACTTACCAAGGGGTGAGACCAAGGATTTATGGGGTGCAATGGGGAGGTATGAGGCTGGAAGGTCTCTGGGAGCAGGCAGTGAATAGGACTGTTCATTTTGGGGAGACAAGATGGTTTCATTAAATTAGGACTTCTGTGAGCTTTACAGAATTCAATAATTCTAGTCTAGGTTTTTCCTTGGACAGAGGACTTCAAGCATTTTTGGAGAAAGCTCATTCCATAGCTAAAGCGTCATGTCTTGGGGTTGACATTGGATCTTCCAGTGGTGGCTGCTCCGGTGATCTCAGTCCCCACCAATGGGGAATTTGCCATTCTGGTTAACAGGATGCTGTGTGAGGATCAGAAAGAAGATGTCTGCAGTTTGTTATTCCCAAACCTGCTAAACCGTTAACATCACTGTTGCGATTTGGTATGTCCATGGAGCGTGTGGTTTTTGACTTTGGCAGAGTACGTCATTTAGCATTGGAATTACTCTCGTAAGTTTTTCATTTTTCAGCGTCAGAATCGCATTGCTGCACAACCCCTACTTTTAAATGGGTCATGTCCTAAAAATTTATTTTTAAGTCAGCTGTTTGGACCACAGATTACGTAGTTCCATAGAAATAACAATATAATTGGTGGTTAGGTCTCTAGGCAAGTCCCCCAAGACTTAGTTAAGACAAAACGTAGCTGAATAGCAGTTAATATTTATTAAACAAATAATGTGATTATAGTACTAATAATTTTGTTTTGAAAAATTAGGAAAACAGCAACATTGAATAGAAATTTTAAGTTTCTATTCTATTTAAAACATATATCAGCTTTGCTAGATCTCTGGTCTATCATATCTTGACAGTTTATAAGGCAATTTGGGCACATCATTTAATTGGAGCCTCAAAACCATCCTGTGGGGCCAGTGCAGGCAAGGGAATTACAGTTCAGAGAGGTGAACTGGCTTGTCTGTGAACTCACAACTCTTGTCAAAACTCTATTTTTCTTTCTTTTTTTTTTTTAAATAAAGGTACAATATAAATGGATAATGAAATAGAGTTATCTTCACAATGTCAATTGTATAGAATCTTGACACATTTTGATTAGAGTTTTTGGAGAGGATGTGGGTTATAAGATGACAAGATCTTGCAACTACTTGTCTTAAGTATTAAGTATTTCTTGAACTCCACCTAATCATTCCTGGTTTGGGGGTGGGGCCTAGGGAATCACAGATATTTAGGGCATGGCTTCTGCTCTTTGTGGTTATTGTCACGGTAGAAATTGTAGAGTAGCAGGTCCCTCATCCGATGCAGTGGGGGCTGGGAGTCTGTTGGTTAATTCAACATCACGGTTTAAGGTAATAACCAGAACAAAAGACATACATGTCTTAAATATCAAATATCATAATACTTTCCAAGTAAACCGATTTAGCCAAAATAAGTCAATGCCTTTGAAAGAGATAATAGAAAAAGCAAGTTGTTTTATAGTAGAATAAACATATCTTGCCATTTCCAGAAGGCACAGAAAAATAAATGAGAAAATGCTAGACTGAGGTTATATGACAATGAAACAGTCATCTGCTAATATTGAGCACCTTCTTCAGGCTGTGATAGCAAGTTTTGTAGGATTTGTTATCCTGTAATTTTTAATTTGCATGACTACTCCTTAAAACCAAGTACGTTGCCTTATTTTGTTGTATTCCGTGGCAGCTAATCCTGTGCTGAGTACATAGCGCTGGATAAATGTTTGATGAATGAATGAAAGGATAATTTAACACAATATTAGATATGTTAGTAGAATAATACCTTAAGTCTGAGGCTCAAAGAGTCAATTCTGTTTTCTACATGTCTAACTGTCTCCCAGAGACAGCCTTAGGCCCTGGGAGATGAGAGAATCTGCTTCGGCTGAATTTCCAAATGACATGGCCAGCTTTCTTAAAAATGTATTTCTATTCCATTCCATTACGCACTTTGTTATGATCCTTGGCTGTCTTCCTGCACCTTATGACAAATCCTCATGGAGCAAATACTTTCTACATAGGGACCTGGGCCAAGAAGAAGAGAGGCAGAATTCCACCCTACCTTTTTTTTTTTTTGAGGAATTTTGAGAATTCTAAAAAGGACTGTGGAACACTTTAATCCTATAACCAGGTTTTGCCTGGAATTTATTTTTCCCTTCTGTGGTGCATTTAAACTCTGTTGTTCCCAGTGTATTTATTTGCAAAATGGATTTAATTCTGTTCTTGTAAAGCCTTTAGAAAGGTCTGTCAGGGGCACGCAGGGGCACACAATGCTTAAGAATGATGTTAAAATTTTAAAAGAGATTTATTTGACCCTAAGGCCGAATGGCACAGCCTGCAAATGTGATAAATCTAGCAAATAAATAAACAAATAAATAAATAAACATAAATGCCTTTGAGGAGGTGACTGGCCAATAGGCTGCTCCGCTACAGGCTTTTACTTTTACAAGAGCACTTGTTAATCCCACATGCTCAGGACAGTTATAAAGGTTTCATTTCCTCCCCAGACCTTAGTTCCCCCCGGGTGTGTGGAGTGGAACACTTTATTTGAGACTGGAGTCGTGAATGTACTCCCTGCAAGGTGATGACTTCATGTATATTGATGTTGCCAGTAGGGGTTTATTTTCTTTCTTGTGAGGCTGTGATCCTTTGAAGTCAGAAACTACAACTTACACAACTCTTTGCACAGAGCTTTATGCATACAATGTACTCAACAAACATTTGTTAAAGGAACGAATGAGGAATGTCTTGTTCACTGCCGTATCTCCAACACCAAGCATCGTGCTAGCACAGGGGAAGCATTTAATAAATATTTGTCAAATGAATGAATTGTGCAAATCACAGTTTCAACAGGTATTTCTATTTTCAGTACTGTTGCATATCAGAAACAAGGTGATATGGGGTCTTTTTGATTGCTAGAACAGCACATTGTCATTATTTGTAAAACAGTGTCAGAGCTTATCTCAGTGAGATAAGGGGCTAGACCGTAGAGGACGGAGGAAAGATGAATGACTAGCGCAAGAGAGGAGAGAACAAGACGCACAAATGCCAAACATATCTGTCTGTCCATCGTATCTATCTATCTATCTATCTATCTATCTATCTATCTATCTATCTATGTATCTTTCTATCCATCCAGCTATCTAGCTAGCTAGATATCATCTCTCTATCTCTTTATTTAGATATATACACATATATAAAACTAGCTGTTGAAATTAACCAATGTGGAAAACTTTTAAATCTACATCTATTTCTATCTCTATCTATTTTTGGTTTCTCTATATAGTTTGTACCTTTCTCCTGAGTGCAGGCCCCATTGTTCAACTTCTATTGGACATTTCTACTTATATGCCCACTGACAGCCTAAATTGTCATTTGTCCTTGAGGGCTGAGCAGTTGGTCCATCTTTGAAGTCGACTGTCTCCATCTCAGGATCCACCTTAGATAAGCTCTCTCCTATCTCAATGATCCTCCCCCATGGGTTTATGTGGAAATTTTCATGGAGTGTATCACTGACAGGTTGTAGATTATCTATCTAAAATCTACTCTTCCCACCCATTCTCCTGCTCAAAAACTTTCAGTGGCTCCTCATTATTTATAGGTTAAAATTCGAAGGCCTTAGACTTGTTTTCAAGGAACTTTAAAACCTGCCCTTTGAACTCTCTGTTACTACTCTATTTAAAAGCCCCTCTTCCAGCCAGGCTTGTGCTCCCTCTAGAGCAACTGCTGTTCGTTTCCATTGCCCCTCAGTGACCCTCACTGAGCGCCCTGCTATGTACCCTGCTCTGTAGCAGATTTCATTTGTTTCTTCACCTGTTTACTCTTCACAGGAATGCCACCCCTCCCTCCTCCGGTTGAGCTCAATCTTAATCATCCCTTAAGGCCCATCTCAAATCCTTCTTTCTTCAAGTTGCCTGCCTTGACAATCCCAGCCCATAGTTCTTTTTCCCATATTGGAGCTAATCACTTACTATTTTGTATTGATATATTTTTTAGTGTTTATCTTGTCCACCTCATTGCGTTGTAATTGCATTGTCTGCTCCCATGAGGGAAGAATTCTGTCATAGCCTTTTGTTTGTGTGTGTGTGTGTGTGTCAGTTGCTTGCTGAAGGCACTCATTAATCGTGGGCTAATTGTGCACATACTTCAACATTTTGAGCTCTTATTATTTTCTAAATTTGTATCACTTTAACAGTCAGAAAAATGTATCTCTGAGGCACAAATTATTTATCATACTAAAATTTGGTATTTATCGTACTAAAATGATAAATTAAAATTATCATACGATAATTTCAAAATTGTCAATATTGATAATATTGATATTGTCTATCAATATTAACATAGACATCATTTTAAACATGGTGATTTAAAACATGCATTTGCCCTTTTAACTCTCTTTACTTTTTTTCTGGAGTGTTGGTAAGTAGCAGATTTATCATGATCATTATTCTACTTTTTGAGCTTGAAAGGGTTGAAGAACGGTCTTCTTAGGGCTAAATCTTTCCCTCGTCCCTTATGGGATAGTCGCAGTGTCATAAGGAAAGATCATGTATCTCAGGAATCTAGTCACTTCTCTGCCATTGACTGTGTGACCTTGGGTGAGACACCCAACTGCTTGTACTTCAATGTCCTCATCTATAAAAAGGGGGACAATGACACCAGCTGGGCCTGAGATCGTGTAACATTCGGGAAAATGTTCTCAACAGTGTAAAGTTCTGTCTAAAAGCTAGGACTTATTGTTGTCTTTGTCACATTACGGTCTCCATCACTTTACCACCTTTGCCACCATCTGCCTTCAACTCAGGCATCCAGATGAGAAATGCCCATTGGAGATGGTGACTTCTTATAGGATAAAATATCAATATGCCATTTTCCAAAATGTGAATGATTCATACATCATGTCTTCTTTTGTATGTTGCGACTTCTGAGGAAACTGAGTAGGTTAGACCATTTACCTCGCTTGCTGCATTGGGCTCTTTTCTTGTTTTTTTAGCTCCTGCTCTCACCGCCACAATGAGCCTTGGGAGTATAAAATGTCTCTTGGGAACAGGCGGGGAGTTTTAGTTTCACGTGGTGGGCAGGTGGTCCTGATATATGGTATTTTGTTGAACCTAAAACACCATCAGTTGTAAAACACACCATTAGTTCAGAAATCACCAAGAAAAGAAGAAGTGCTACCAATTTTAAACTTTGACACACCATTGACTACAAGATGCATCCCTATTTCAGAGCTGTTACAGTGTGAAAAGTGAGTGTCTCAGAATTAGTCAGACACAGTGGGGTCATTGCGGCAAGGGTCGGTTTGGAGTCTTCTGAGCCCCAGACATAGTGGGTCCTGGGTCTCCCTGCCCCAGCCCACTTTGCAGACATATGCTTCTAAGCACCCCAATGCTGAGCTGCAACCCTCTGGCCTCCTGCTTCTTCCCAGGCTTTCCATCCTGCGGGGGCAGTGGGAGGAAGAGCTGGTAGAGGCTGGGAAGCTTCCTGTTTTGACTTGGCGATGCCACTCCCTCAGTCCCTTTGTTGCTATGTTAAATCAGCATGGTAAGAAGTTGTTCAGAAGCAGACCCTTTCAGTTCTGGAAGGCACATTGCTGGGCTTATATGTTCTCTTACCCAGAGGCACTGGAAGATCAAGTGCCCGGCTTGAAGTTTTTCCCAGCTCCAAGTAGCTCCTGTTTGGTAAGGGTTCATCTTGTGATATGGACCTGCCAAAGTGACACGTCATCCGATGCGCTAGGCCTGGGCCTAAGAGCAAAGTGGCTTTCTTCTTTGTCCAAGATAGAAGTCAGGGCTGGAAGTGAGTAGAAGGCTCAAAGCTATTTGCAGCAAAAGGCATGATTCCTGCCCTTGTATGTGTGGGGTGGGGGTGGGGGTCACCCGTGTTCTCAGGTGTCACTGCCGACTGCAGATATTTCAGCACCTCTTTTCCTTCAAATGTCTTGGGTTTCAGATGGGGGGTAACCAGATCCTTCACATTTGCTACAGTATGGCTGTTTCAGGCTCTGTTCCTTGACCTTACAAGTCACCTGCTCCTCTTGAGATATTGTCACCCTGTGGGGTGAGACATCTACTATGCAGATTTTGCTAATAATATTGGGAATAATGTGTAGCTCAAACTCATGTCGTCATTTAGTGTGGATCTTTGGGTAGCAAAGTACGTCATTCTATTACAGCTATAGTATTGGTTTCACTTCCTTCATTGGAAGAGGGAATCAGAAGGCTCTGTGGATTATTGCCCCTTATCCTTGAAAGGTCATTTAATCTCTCCATTGTCTTTCTGTCTACGGTATAAGTCTCTGTTCTACAAGCATTTAAGGGTAGGGGGACTTTCAGCAGTTTTCCAGCCCTATATCAATAAGCCCAAACTCCTTCTCATGACACTCATAGCCATGCTAGTCAGGACTGTCAGCTCAAACCAGCTCACACAAAAAGGGAAGTTAATGACTCATGTAATTGAGGAGTCCAGGGTCCATCTAGAACCTGAGACATAGGTGGATCCAGTGCTCTGGTTCAATGCCTCCCAGGCTCTGTCTCTCTCTTGTCATCTCCTGGCTCCAGGCCCATCATTATCACGGCTTAATTCTATAGACATGCTCTTTCCAGAAAATGGAGAAGATGGCCACCCACATCCAAAGTTGATTTCCTTTCAGTCTTGGAGGAAAGAGGCATTTCTTTCTTCTGATATCATGACATGAATCCAGGGAAGCCTTGATTGACTCTGCTTGGATCTTGTGTTCACCCCTGGACCAGTTATTAATGCTGGCTCTAATTAGCTCTTCCTGAACCATGTGCCACCGCCATGACTGTGAGTACCTGAACAAAATGATGACAGTCCCACTGGGACCACACGCAGTGGAAGAGGAGCAGTTGTCTAAAGGCAGCATTGGTGGTGGGCAGACAGAAACACCAGCTGTCCTCTATAAGGTCTTCTACGATTTGGTCCCTTCTATCTGTCTTCTCCTCAGATTTCTCTATAGATTCTTACCTACCAATCACATCGGACTATTTCCTTTGAAGAAAACCTGCCTTCACCTTAACACCTTATTTTCTTTATAGTCAGTGTTCCCTGGAATTTTTTTCTTCCCCTTCTCCACTTGTCAAAATTCTTCTCAGTCTTCAAAACTTAATTAAAATGCTACTTCCTTGAAAACTGTACTTCTAGTTCTTTCATTTTGTGGTCAAAGGATTTGACTGATAGCATTTTTATAGAGTTGTTTTCTTCTTCCCTTTTTTTGGAGTTACTGGCTTACATATCTGCCCAGAAATGCAAAGATAAACCTAGTCATTTAGTATTCTTCCAGGGTCACATAGGAGATATGCAATAAATATTTGTTGGAGGGATGAATGTTCTCCTAAGGTCTTTTTGGAGAGGATTCTACATATTGGATCTACCCAAATACGTGCACTCACACACTCTCAGAGCTTGAGTCCATGTATGTAACATCTGCCTAATGATACACGCATAGGACTATTGTATATTCCCAGCAATACTCTGGGAATAACACTGCTGGCTTAGTTAAAAGCACATTGTCTTATCTTATGACTTTTTTGTCTCCAGGTTAGGGAGCAGGATGAGTTGGAAATGAGGTCATGGAAGAAAATCGGTCGAGTGAAAAACACTGGGTGTGCTGTAGGATTAAATTGCATCATCTCTTGGAAAAGAGCAAAAGTTAGGAAAGATAGTTGAACATAATGGGTAAGAATGCAGCCCCAAGGTTTGAAGTCAGTTCCCATTGCTTGTTAGCTGTGTGATCTTGGGCAAGTTAACTAATGTTTCTGAGCCTCAGTTTCTTTGTATAATAGAGACAGAAGAGTATTCATGTGGTGGAATGGTCGTGAAGACAAAACAAAGTGATGCATGCAGAGCACCTAACGTAGTACTTGGCTTCTAATGGGTTCTGCCCCTATATCCCCTAACACATACACAAACCGTGGAACAAGTGCATGATTTTTCTTCAGGGTGGCCAGCCACATTGGGTGGGGCAGTATTGGGAAAGCATTAAAGAATGCTTTCTCTGAGTTCTGATTGTTGTTATCTGGCTAATATTGTTACTCTCTTATGACCAGAATGATGAACGCATTGAAAGGAGGGAATGTAGATGGCTGAAAGTCACCTCTGTTGAGAGCAGCAGTGGTGGTAGCAGCATCAACAATGGACGATGGGTTTTTATTTCCACCACATCCGAAACGTGCAGTTAGCCTGGAGAGAGAGGGCAGGCAGAAGCAGCTCCCTTTGTCCAGATGATGCCTCCTGTGTGGAGGACCTCCCATTTCTGGCCGAAGGATCTGCATGTTGAAGGAAGGAGACTAGGCCATTTTCTGGGTTCATTCTGTGTCTATATATAATAACCTAATCGTAGGCTTTACAGGAAAGGAACCCCGGAATGTGGTCCACCGCTAGAATGATGACGACTCCTGGAACTTTCTCTGATTCTTATTCCCCCTCCTGTGATACCTATCACCCTTTGTATTCAAATGCTTTTCATATTTATTTGGAACAGTTACAGTGCTTCACCCAGACCAGCGCACATCACATCAGAGAGGAAGACACATATGTGATTCATTTTCTTAAGCCTGAAGTCTAAGGATTTACCTAAGGCCCCAGGAATGTTGTGAGGTAAGTTTTGGAAGCGTCTCAGGTGCTGTGGTGATGATCGATTGGCAGGCTCACCTCCTCTTCCACTGATTTGCTATGGGTTTGCATTTCTAAACTGTGACCCGCCATGTTAATAATCCAATGGAATCTTTGAGGAGGCAGAGAAAGGCACACTACTTTGCTAGTAAATGGATGGCTGTGAGCACACTTATGCCCTTTGTAGGTGTCCTGGACAGCAGAAGAGAGGCCATCATGAGCCAGCGCTTCTCTGAACAATAGAATGTCAGTATGGGGTCAGGGTGGGGAGAGTTTAAGGGTTGTCTCTGCAGACTCAGTCTTTTTCCTAATAGAGACCCACAGAAGCACTACCTTCTGCCCAGAGCTCCCTGAGCATTTAGTCTTTCTCTTCACTTTAAGATTTATCACACTGCATTGTGAGCACTTGTGTATCTGTCTGTCTCCCAATATCGGGTCAGACTCTTTCAGCTGCAAGTGACAGAAAACTCAACTCAAACTACTTTAAACAAAAAAAGGACTTTATTGGCTCAGAAACTAAAGCGTTCAGCTGGATCCGGAGGCCCTAACAGTGCTCTTGGGATCCAGTCTCTCTCCATTTCACAGTCATGCATTCCCTTGTGTGGGTTCCATTATTCATGCATGCTTTGCCTAGTGAGGACAAATGGCTGCCAGCAGCCCTAAAAATAGATTTCCATGGCTCCATATCGAGAAGGAAAAAGAAGGCTCTTTTCTCTGCTGGATTGGCTTGGACCCGCTCCTGAACAAATTATGTGGCTCTGATTGGTTGGGCCTGGGGCTCATGCCTCTGGAGTTGAGTGTGGGCTCGACCTACCTAAACTGCAGGAACTGAGACTAGGGGGAGGGTAGGTGCTGAAATGATATTTGGGACACCGTTATTAAAAGGAGCAAGATTGGAGGCCGGGCATGCAAGAAAATAAATAGCCACTGCATTCCCAAACTAGAACTTGAGCTTTTCAATGGAAAGACAATGCCCATGAATTTTGCATCTGCTTTGCTTACCAGTACTGGAACTAGCAAAACAGAGACTCACAGATGCTGGTTGGAGTGAATTGTTAGTTATGGGAAGCCCTGGCCCTCCTTCCCGGTGCAGTACTCTCTCCCCCATGCTGTCTCCCATTGGTGAGATGATGGCTTCTAGAAAGGTTTAAAATCAACCATGCTTTTAGCATTTTGTCCCTTTCATTTAAATAATTTATTTAGAGAACTTATTCTAACTTTGTTGTTCAAAATCAGAAGTGTCAATAGTGTTGATTTTGGCCAATGTACTTTGGCAAATTGGCACTTTGGGAACTCTTGGTAACTTATAGGTACACCAAATCTGTAGCTATCGTAAGGATCCCATTTGGTGAAATGCGTTTGTACTGGACACATCTCATGAGCTTTTCCAGATTCTCTCAGCTTTGTCTGCAGCTCTCAGCTGCTCACCTTACTCTTCTACAGTCCCTGCTGTGGCTTTCACTCTCTGAGGGCCCACACCATTCTGCAGCCTGATGCCATCCGGTCACACACCGATGTCTCTGGATTCTCCCAGCACATCCCAACTCTGACGGCATGCCACCCCACAAGGCATGGGCCGTGTCATAGGGGCCAGATGGTGCAACCTGGAAGCATAGAGGTGTTAATTCCCCGTGGTGTGCTCTCTGACCAATGGCAATCAGGAGATGGGTAGAAACTGAGTAGATAAATTTCCTCTCCTTCCTTCCTCCTTCTGTGGACTCTTCGAGGCCCACCGTGAAGCGTGGCCAACACAGTAATATATCACTTTGCATTGTTTTTTATTCTTTCCTGTCTCGCTTCTCTTCTCTTTCACTTTCATTGCCTTGGGATTGCACCTCCCAAAGAAAGCATCAGGACTGAATTCCTGCTTTGGGCTCTATTTTCTAGGAAATCTGATCTACCACATTATTTTGTTTTTATGTGACATTTCCTCTCAAAGCTGCTGAAAAGATTAAGTTTAATCATCTTGATTGGCTCTAATAAAATGGGGCTTCTATTCCTTTCCCTATTTGTAAGATGGGTAAATTGAGACACACAGCGGGTGCAACTTGTTCAACATCATACGCTTAATCATTGACCCACTGCAACACAGAATCTGGGTTTCCTATCTTCCTATCGACTGCTCTGCACGTGATCATAATTTAAGTCTGGATCTGCACATACAAAGTGCAGAGAATAATTGGGACAATTATCCCAATCATTCAAGCCAAGCAACAAAATCTAAAATAGCTGGATAATTGAGCTCAATGTCTCCACTTCACATTGGGCCTCTGGAAACAGCCAAGGACATGTTAGATGAATCTTGCCATCACGTTGTTCCAAGTGCTACTGGTGATGGTGGGTATATATTTTTAAGCATTTGATTTCATTTCTTGATATATTTTACATTATGGGCCAAATTTCTTTGCTTTTTAACTAATGGAGAAAATAAAGTTCCAGTAAAGATAAGAGACTTTTGGCAGGAGGGGAAATGCCATAATTATAAATAAAACATTTCAGATTTGCCCAGAGGCATACTATCAACATGAAGGTAAGGTTAATTAGTAAGTGGATATTTTGTTCTCTGGTGTCATATTGATTTCAAAGCGACTCCTTGCCACTGCTTTGTGTTTCTTAAAATGAGTTTGTTTGTTTTCTAAGATTTGAAATTATACTCAAATATTTATAGAAAGCCAGCAATAAAGAGAAATCTATTACAAAAAAATTCTGGTGATGGGATAAATTCCAATCCAAACCTAAAAGGAAAATGTTGTTTCTAGCTTTTTCTCTGTGTGGTGATTGATATTCAGGGTGTGTGTGTGTGGGATCTTGAATTGCCCTGTTTTATGTGGAAATTTATTAAATTAATAATTGTGTTATATTGGGGATCCTACTCTCTTTCAAATATTTTTAAAGCATCATTGAGGAACTGATGCTCAGAATGTAGTTACCTAATCATGTTACTATTGTCAGATACCACAATGTACATTAATCTAGAAAAGGCAATGCATCAATCTAGCAGGAAAGCCACTTCTGCACATTAGCAGCCGAATTGTAAGTGTCAAATCAATAGCGCTTTCTGACACCTATTTAAAAGTACATGAGTGGTGACTATTCTAGAAAAATAGCCAATTATATAAACATTTCAAGTATTTAAAGTAGAAAAAAACCCTCAGTTCTAATGAAATACACATCTAAAAGAACTGAAGAAAAATTTTAGATTTGCTTGATGTTTACAGACACATCAGATTGAAGAAGATGGTTTTAGGTTCTTGGTTCGGTCCCAGCTTGGATTTTGATTTTCCCTGTGGCCTAGGTCATGGAAAAAATGCCAAGACTTAACGGAAGACCTTTGCCAAGAACCCTAAGAAAGGTCACAAATGTAGTCTGTCATGGAAAGACTGATATGAAACATTATTCATGTTATGCAGCTGGAAATTAGAGAGGGACAGTGGCTTAGCCATGGCATCTCTGGTGTGAGAGAGTGTTGGAAAGAAAGGAATAGCTTCTTTTAGCACTGTGAATTTATTCGTGGCTTACACCATTCTCACCTGTCAACCTTTGGGTTGAGTTCCACATTCATATGTTCATCTACAAAATGACTAGGAAACAGGTAAGATGTTGATCAATTCTTATGGAAAATTGAGCATTTGAAATATTCTGCTTATGTGTATGGCACAAATGAAAACTAAGATGAGCCAGATTCTTCTCTCTTGATTCTTTCATCTCCAGAGTTTTAGAAGAAACTTGGAGATTTCCCCATTCCCAGGAAAGATAAAGAGGTTCCAGAAATGAGTAAGAACTGGCTGTTTAGCATTGTGAACTTGTCAACACCAGTAGATAGAAAAACAAATGGTGAAGGGCAAGGAAACTGAGCTTTGGACCTTGGAACAACATTTTAAAACAAAGATCTTCTGCCAAAGATTCTTGAATATCAACTCCCCCCTTTTAAATTATAGCAAAAATGCCATGAAATTCAATGAAATACATTAATTTTCAACATACAGACAACTCTAGGCTTTCAGTCACAATTAAAGGCATGCTTTCCCGGGGCCGCAGAAGGCATCGTGCCTTGTGAGAATTAGCCTTTTCACCAAAAGGTTAAACAGCATGTTAGTACAAACTGCTTCCATTTCTAAATGCATAAAAGACAATAAAGATTAAAAGTTAGAGAAAAGATGACGAGACAGTATTTGACGATTCGTTCCTTCAGGCTATGGAGGTGCCAAGATACCCAACTTCATTGTGGAACGAGATCAAACTTTTTCTCATTGCTTAGTTTAGGCATTAGTTGACCGTCAACATCAGGAGAGAAGCCATCTGTGGCTGGCTCATTTCTGTGCTGCGCCGATTTGTCTTTTGGGCTCTGAGGGTTTCTCAACCCAGCTGATGAACAGACATTTCAGGGATAAATCATTATTAACCTTAGTAACAATCTTAGCCATCTTACTTTCTTACCTCTTACTTTCTTCTCTCTGTTATTTCCTTCCATTCCTTCTACTTCTGTATTTAAGAACAAAACAAGTTTTTGAAAGTTAAAGGGCACAATATTTTTTTAAGCTAGTCAGTCGTATACAAGAAACAAGATAAATCCTAAATATTTGGATTAAATTTATAGTCCACTGCTATTAAGAGGGCACTCAATGCTCAATACTCAACACTCCCAACCAGTGTTAATTTTACTTTTGGATTGACTTTTCTTACTTAAGCTCCTTTTTAAAAAGACAGTCTTCTCCTATTTAATGATTATTCTAGTAAAGTCGTGATATGATAATTCACAGGGTCTAGAAAATTAAAGCAAAGATTAATGTGCCTGTGTATATTTAATCCCTAGTCTAAGATCGTTGCTGAGGATCAAAGTCTTAACTTGGAAAAATTTAGCCTCATTACTGTTCTGGGCTCTGACAGCTGTCTCTGTACTTTTAATAGATCAATTCCATTCATCTTTTCAAATGAGCCTTTCCAAAATGCTTCCGTGAAGTGCCAAGAATATACTTCTCATATGTAATTTTTTTATATATTGGATTTTTTTCCAGTCAATTATTTTAGGTTATTCTGACATGTTCTGTATCCCAATTTCTTCAAAGTTATTTCTGTTCTATCAAGAGAGCGGGATGTGTTGGCTAATAGAAAATGGTGGATAATTTTAATAATAATGAAGTTTTATATGCCTTTGAATATGAGTATATGTGATATTTTAGAAATTCACAACATTCCAAGGAAGATGTTGGAATCTTCCATCTTCATAGGATTTGTCTCCATGGGGATTATAGTTGATCATTCAATCGCTACTTCTTATCTCATTCTGGAGAGAAACTAAAAGATGTAACTATCAACACAAGGTGACTTACTATGCATTTATATTTCTGGCTCAGAATTTTCCTGAGTTGAGGGGGTGGGGAAGAAATTAGGTATTTTTATGTCAAGTGCCTCTTGCCGAGCTTCACAGTTTGTATAGGAATGAAAATGAAAGATGGAAGTGTGGTGTTTATGATGGATTTTATTGCTCTTTTATGCCTATAAGAACCTGAGACAAGGAGGCTAATTCACAGTTGGGGGAATCCACTCATGTAAGTAGGAGTAAATTGTTAAAACTTATATATAAAGACTAAATAGTAGGAACTATGTATTCTGTTGAAATTGAACTGTAACAGGTTTCATTTAAGCTTATCCACAGTGTAACCAGTCATGGGGAAATACTATAAGAATAAACAATTCAAAGAAGATACTATACAACGGATATTATACACCAGGTAGGAAGCATCCCCGTCATTGAGGGCCCAAAGGACCATTTAATTCTTGCTGGCCATTGAAAAGAAGAATATGAAGGCACAGTGCCCAGTGTAATAGATGTTGGAACATGAGGCCGGAGAGAATCCAAGGTGGGTGCAAATAATCAGGAATTCCTTGAGAAGGTGGTATTAAAGGTGGTTGTTTTTCCAGTCCAGACAATTTGATATTTAGATGGTATACTATTGGGCCTTCTACTGAGAAACTTTTGGAAAACCATTGTCTATGATAAGGCCAGAAATGTGATCATCTCATAATACTGGATCTGAAGTCCTCGTGAAAACTCATGACGAGAGGGAATGGGGTTACAGGACATTGGACGGTGATGTGAGCCCCAGAATAGGAATCCACGTCACCTTTCAGCACCCCAGAGCTCTGAAGCATCTGCTCACTTGGGGCAACTCCAAGTAGCATTTTCAAGATAATCCATCCTAAGTGAAATCCTCCCAACATCTTCTGTGTGTGTGTTTGTGCGTGTTTGTGTGTGTGTGTGTGAGGAAGATGGTTGCTGAGCTAACCAACATCTTTTGATCCAGTATCTGAAGTCTCTTTTTGGTGATGTTCCCAGGAAGTGAAGCTCTTTTTGTATACCCCTGCCTGCCTGCCAATTCCTTAGGTTGGTTCCCTCTCTGCTTTAGTAATGAAAATGTGCCTCAATCACAACCAAGGACCTGCAAAGTGATTTGGAAACGTTCATTGATTAGTGAACTATTCATGCTTCCCCTGACTGATGCAGTTTCTATTGGTGCAGATGGCAAAGGGCTGGCTCCTGTGTGTGTCTTCCTGAGCCGGTAGAGCAGGAAGATGATGACAGAGTTAACCTCTCTTTCTCTAATTATGCTGTCCATTTGCTCCTCTGCCTATACTCCCAATGCCAAAAATCTGACTAATTCTGAATTTCCCCAGGTATCCTCTTCATTTAGGTAGCAGATATCCCAGGCCCAGCAGCTAGGTGCCTGAGATGGGTATTTTGCTGTGTGGATGGATTTCCACCACCCCAGACGGAGGTGATGCTCAGAAAGTGTAGGACTCCCCCAGAGCTTTCCGAATGAAGGAAGAAAGAAGCGATAAAAAAGAGATAGCCATCCCGGTCCTGACAGCACGGAGACAGCATTACGTCCATGTTCTCTCACGGTTTGGCTAAACATTTTGCACGATTCCTGTGGGACATGTGAAGTGCTGTGATCC
Organism: Equus quagga; assembly: GCF_021613505.1. Taxonomy (NCBI): domain Eukaryota; kingdom Metazoa; phylum Chordata; class Mammalia; order Perissodactyla; family Equidae; genus Equus; species Equus quagga. The sequence goes on along the minus strand of NC_060274.1, from coordinate 81,822,303 downwards.
CCCTCCCTGTTGCGAAGGATTGCAACAGGATGGCCTGGTTGGCCGCGGGGCTTGGCAGAGGCGCTCACTAGCGCTCAGTTTGGTATAAAGTGCTATCGTTACCATTTGGAAGTAGCTCCCTGTAACGTGAAAAGACTACCAGGGAAACTCCAGCAATCACAAACACTGCCATCACAGAACACAGAAGGACACCCCCGGCTCTTGGTAGGTTACCTTCACGGCTCTGGTTCACCCGCATCTCAGGTAGAATCTGGAGACTGTAGAGAGAGGAGAGGGTAGGAGGGAGGAGGAGAATTTTTCCCAGCCAAGCCAGGGAGCTCAGGTAAACGTACCCCTCCTTTGTAGCCCTGAGTCTTCAGCGTGATCGGCTCAGGCCGAGGAGTCTGGGGCAAACCCAAGCTAGCTTATTGGAGACTGACCTCAGGGAAAGCAGCAAGCGAGGCAGAAACACAGAGAAGTGGGAAGTGGTTGCTTGGTGCTGAGTTTGGCTTAGAGTTTTGAGCTCCATTTCAGCCTTCTGGCTCCAAGCAAAACTCAAGGGGGAATGAAACCCACAGGAACCCAAACAAGGTTAGGGCTTGGCAGGAAGCCGTTTGTGGGGCCGCATTGCTTTTTACACAGCTCTGCCTGTACAGGCCTGTTGGCTGGTTGAGCCACCTCTCACCACAAATCGCCTTTCTCTGGACTCGTTTGAACCAGAATCATTGAATATATTCAGTCAGGACTTCATTTTTCCCAGAAGCAGAGCCTCCTTCTAACACCCAAGACCGTGTCCTTGGCTGGCGAGTTATTTACCCCATAGCCAAGCCAGACAAGGAAATCTGGGGTTGTTTTTGTGAAGAAATTCACACTGGGATGGAGGAGTTGTGGAGGGTTGTAAAAGGAAAATATGAACAGAGAGTTGGAGCCAAGACTCTTAGACTCCGCTGGTGAGCCCTGCCGGCCCCTCTTCTCTATAATAGTCCTAGAAAAACAGAGGTGATGTCGTCATAGCAGCTGCTGATGGCCTGACAGACAGTTTCCGCAGCGCTACATGAGGCCCTTTGGTGTCTCTGTCAGGAGACTGGCAGCTGAATGACACCAATGAGGCCAGGCCTGTATTCCCTCTGGGAACGCCACCCTAATTGATAGACAGAAGGCAAAGAGAAGGATTGTTTTTGAACCTGAAAAGAATCCCCTTTTTTTCTCCCTAAAGCTCATGCCCCCACTCTCCACAGCTCTATTTTCCCCTCCCCCCCACAATTTTTTTTTAAAGGTGTTTTGTTCCAGAGCAGTAACAGACCTTAATGGAACTGAATGACTTTTACCCTTCACAATCTGTCAGTCAAAAGCCCGACTCCAGGACTGTTAAATAAAGTCCTTTCAGAGGCAGACAGGAGAGGAATGTGTCAGTCAGGCAACAGACCCTGTTGTGTTTTAATCTGTCAGAGGGCTGACGGGGGAGAGCAGCGGGCCCCAGGCAGGGCACATTCCCAGCAGCCGTTAAGAGGCCTTGACGAATCCAGGTGTGGAGCCAAAATGTCACCCAATCACCAACATTCTTGAGGTGAGGGCTCAGAGCCCCCAGGCACTCGGGTTTGCAATCAACTATGAGATGTTTGGGCAAACTTTCAGCACAGGTTTCATACTAAGCATTTTTAACATAAAACCAACCACTAAGTGCTGGGTATTGGGACAAGGCACGGCTTTCAAATTCATGCACCGCTTAGCTGCGAGCACAGCAGACAGTAATCCTCCCTCTGAAGGGCCTCCAGGTAGACCCCAATTCCAAACCAATTTTGTAGAGCCACTTTTGTTTTTTCCGAATACTTTCCCTTCGCATTATATGACAATCCATTAATCTTGCCCATTAACTTAAAATTGCTGGGCAATTTTTTTTTTTGAGAGTTCTGAACAGTTGCTTTTGTTCACTATGGATTCAGAGCTTTACATAAAAAATGTCCGCCATTAGACATACTAACGATCTATTCCTTATGTTTCGGTGATATTTCCTTTAAGGGCTTTCAAAAAAAAAAAAAAAGGAGAAAGATGAAGGTGGAATGGAAATGGGGCGGAGGGAGTAGAGAAATTGATATTTAAACAAACAAGGCTTGTTCTTATCAGAGTGCTACAAAATACCAGTACAGATATTTTTACCCAGGGCTGCAGGCCTGGGTGTTGGGGAGGAAAGCCACCCACTGACCTGGACAAGTGGCTTCTCCTGCCGGGGTGCTGGCAGGAAAGAAGATCTGCAGCGTCTCAACTCTGAGGGGAGTTTTGGCTCAGGGTAAAGTTGGGCGTGTTATTTATAACTTGCTTGCTTGCTTCCCTCTCCTTGAGAGATTTTGCATAAAACAAAAGGAATTTCTGCCCCCAACTCCGGTTTTCTTTTCTTTGATGTGCTACCTTCTACCTCCCAACACACTATTTCTGAGATAGGCAGAGTGAGTGAAAATTCTGTTTCCTCTCTTTTTCGCCTTGTTACCCCATGCCCAGATCTAGATATTAGGGTGTCCGTCTCCTAGCCTTTCCTGGGACCACTTGCCATGCTCGGTGTATGGACATTGGTACATCAGGCAATGAAAAGTCTCCCCCTCTTCTTTCTTTCCATCCCTCTCTCTCGGAAATATAGATGCTGCATTTTCTTCCAGCCGTGCATTCGGGCCTCTAGGGATAAACCAGTTTTAGACAGACTAAACTGAAATTTGAAAGGCCTCTGGCATGGGCTGATAAACTCTGTCAAGCTGAAGTAGTTCTAAACGTGGTTAAAATAAATATGGCACACTTTATGTTACTAAAGCTAAACATTTTCCAAAGAAGTGGATTTTCAACATTTTGCCACAATATACGAGATTAGAGAGTCAAAATAGACTAAACCTGAATTGATTAACAACAAAGTAGAACAGCTTGTTTCTACTTCGGGGCTGAGAAGTACCCTTCTCTTTCCTCCGCTGATAAAGCTCTGTGAGCTTAGAGCCCGCCGCTTCTCCAGTTGTTTACTTCGGACCGTGGGTTAGATTTTAGGCCCATAGAAAACTTCACGGGAACAATATTCCTCTAGAATATTAATGAAGTCTTCAACTTCAGTCCAAGAAATATGTGCTCTGAGGCTTCCTGAGTCCATCCTTCACTGGTTATTAATGATCTGCCACACTGAGAAAAAAGGCCATTTCTCGGCTCACTTTCTGTCTGCCTTCTCTCCCTTCAGCCTAAAACAAACATCGCATCTGAGGTACTGGGAACACAGGAGCCTTCGCAACAACGGAAACCATTTTTTCTTTATGCCTGAGACTGAAAATGGATGCCATGGCTTCTGTTTTTAACATTAATGGCCACACAAAAACTTGCTCATCTATTACAGCTGATCTTAAGTAACCACACCAATTGCTCACCACTTAGGTTACTTCATGGTTCCCACAGTTCCGAGAGAAGGCACCATCTGCTTATTGGCGCAGGGAGGCACTGAAACCAGCTGATCGAAATGTTTCTTAAAATGAAAATATGTACCCTAGTGGGGAAAAAAATCGTTAGATAAAGCCCTCATTCCTCCAAATTCTCTCAGATAGTTGCTCTGGTTGAAAAGCAAATAAACACATGCACAAACCAAAAACCAAAAATAAACCCAAATCCCGCTTATTGCTCTGGCAGTCCCCAAATTCAGTCAATCAAAGCACAATTAGGAGCAAACAGTTTTTCATCCTTCCTGCGCCATTTCCTATGGCTGTGGGTGGGGAGGGGCAGACAGAAACCTGTTCATAAGTCATGGCCCTTCCACACAAGTGCTGACACTCCCAGAGTTGGTTTGGTTGTGCCCACAAATGACTAAAACCTCCTGACATTCACATATCGTCCAGAATACATTTCTCAGCCTTCATACTTAAACAGTTCTTGTTAAATGTATGTCCAGCTAGGCTTTCATTTGGATGTCTGCTAAATGTTTTGTCTTGGATAGATGCTACAATGACATAATTTCCATCCTAGCGTTGTACATGGAACCAACTGAAAGCCACGTTTGAAAGTCTAGTTGATAATGCTAAATTCACTGTTTTTTTTTGTTATTTTTACTGATTTGGGTTCAAAATTCCTGTTAAAAAGCCCTACTATTTCCACATTTGTCAACGTTAGTGTCAATTCTGCAGTAAAACACTCGGAGTTTCCTCTGAACATCTCAGAACTAGATTACTAAGAAGTCTGAGGGCGTCATCTCTCCAGGCGGAGCTGGGGGAAACTAGATGCAAATTTGTAATCAGTGCATCAGTGACCGGGGTTGGAAACAGGTTGAGAGCCATGGCTGGTCCAGTTCTTGTGTCACTATTTCTTATGTGATTGTTAGTCAAATCAGATCATCTTTACCATTAACTATTTGAGGTAATAATAATCCTAGTAATGATAATTATAAATTATAATATATTATGCTGATTAGACATTATACTATTGGTATAATAATACGTGCTAAGTGCGTTTCACACACATTCTATGTACATTCTTATTTAAAAGACAACCCCTGATTGGGTCAGTGTTTATAGCAGTTAAGAGTGTAGCCTTTGGTGACAAACTGCCTGCTTTCAAATGCTGGTACTGCCACTTACTACCTGTGATCCTCATCTATAAAATAGGGGTGATAATCATATGAATTTCACAGGGTGTAAGTAAATGAGTTCCCAGGTGGAAATCCCTTAGAACTGTGCCTGGCACATCATAAGTATTATTACTTAATTGTTTTGTTCCACTGTGTGTAGCCTAATTCAAGGGGTGGTTTCAACCAATTAGGAACAGTGTTCTTTATCAATAACAATAAGCACCTTACCTTACCTCCCACCACGGCTCATCTTCCAACTCTTTGCTCTGTTGGTATCAAAAATGGCCCAAGGCTGGTGGTTGTGAACTTCTGGTGAGTGAATGGTTTTTAAAACCCTTCAGGGAAAAACTCACTTGTGAGCAGCTAACCCTGAAGGGAAGGGTTTTCCCTAGGGCAACACTGAATTCATCCCAGTGCAGTTTAGAGTGGCCTAGACGTGCCTGAAAACTTCTGAGGAGCCCCAGAATGGCACCTTGTTCTCTGGACCCCTCACATTCTTCTTGCTGTGCAGTCTCTGAAGTGCTGGGCCTGGCCCTTGAGGTCTGTATTCTTTCAAGATGTTTGACCCTTGTCTCATTAAACCTGTCTTAGTTTTCCCCCAGGCTGCTCTTGATCCTCACTGTTAAGTGCCATGGCAGGATATTAAAGTGGCACCCTCTGTTAAGAAAATAGTCTTGAAACTAGAGAAGTCCTCTTCACAGGGCACACAGCAGAGCATGGTTGCTTAGTGAGGGTATTCTCGAAAACCAAGACTCTCTCCCTGGGGTCTTCTCAGGCCATCTCATACAGTGAATGCTATCACACAATTTAGGCTTCAACCACAGCCAAATTCTGCCAGGACACTGTGCCCACTGCTTCCTAATTGCTACCAGATTTGTCATTTTCCCTTTGGGAAGACAGTTAAGTCCACCAGTCATGTCATGCTTGCCTATTTAATTGAAAAGTCAGAAAACCCTCAATTTAATCTGGTTAATTTCAATGGCTGTTCATTAAACACCTATATATGCCTTTAATAATTTTTTAATTTCCTCTAAATAAACCCCTGGGTACCTATTATTATGAAGCAAGAAACTCTGCAAAATAAAACTATTTTAACTTCATTTTCTGATAACCTTGGTCCACCCCAAATTAATTCTGAAATGCCTTTGTTTGGTTTATGATCAAATAAGGGGCAACTGACTTTGAACCTTGACCAGGTCTGACCTGGCCACAGTATAGTCCATAAGCATGATATGGATCAGAACTAACGGGCTAACATGGATCCCAGATCTGTTTGGCATAGCAAAAGGGTGTATTAACTCCTATAGCCCCTTGCCCCTGACAGGAAGCGAGCTGTAGATACAGCCTGTTGCTGGGGATGGGAGACGGTGGGGTTGTTCAAATCAGAGTAAGTAGTTATTTGGTCCTTTAGGCTCATGAATGCCAACTTTTAATGAGAACATAGTTCGTCAATCAGCAAATAAATTGTTTCAAGTTCTCAGTTGGGATAGTAGGCACAGGGGTTGGGTTGACAAGGCAGTTTTGGATATCTGTGGTTTTGTCCGCCTCTCTGCTCTTTCCATTGGGAAATCACTTCTTCCCGATCCTAGATGGTTCTGGGGATTGTTAACGATAGAGCCTCATCACTGGCTGTCTTAGTCTGTTCGGGCTGCTGTAACAAAGTACCACAGACTGGGCGGCTCATAAACAACAGAAATTTATTTCTCACAGTCCTGGAGGCTGGAAGTCTGAGAGCAGGGTGCCAGCATGGTCAGGTTCTGGTGAGAGCCTCTTCCAGGTTTCAGACCGCCGAGTAGTCCTTGTATTCTCACATGGTGGAAAACAGAGGAAGCAAACAAGTTCTCTCGGGACTCTTATAAAGGCATGAATCCCATTCATAAAGGATCTACCCTCGTGACTTCATCTAATCCTAATTACCTTCCAAAGGCCTCACCTACTAATACTGTCACTGTTGGGAGAGAGGGGTTTGGGGGGACATTAATATTCAGTCCATAGCATTGGCCCTGGGGGTGTAGGCAGGTGAACTAGGCCTGACCAAATCCAATCTTTCTCTCCACAGGGATTGGGCCAAAGCTTGGGCATGTGGCCATCATATCCTTCCACAAGAGGCGGTTACGTGGGCACTGGCCAGATTTAGGGGCTCTTGCTTTTGTGTATAGAGAAAGCCTGTGATAAAAGAGGATGAGGCCAACGTACAAAAGAGGAGAGACAAGTAGAACAAAGAGATGAGAGAGAGAGAGAGAGAGAGAGAGAAATACTTCTATTACTTAAGTCCCTGAGCCTGAAAAATTCCACCCTTTAACTTCCGAGTTTATGAGCCACTAAAGCCACTTTTCTGCTCATGGTTGTTTACACTGGGTTTCTTTCACTTATAATGAAAATGTGCCTGACTAACATACAAGATTTAGGGACTAATACACAAGGTTTAGCTATTCTCCAACTAACTGCTTGGCTTTGGTCATCCATTAACTAATCTACATATCTCTTTCCTCACTCGTAACTGGAGTTAAGTCCAGCTAAAGAGTGCCTCTTAGGAAATGTTTGTGGAATAAATGAAGAAGCTAGTAATATAGGATAGTGAGTGAGTATTGGGTTTAACCATATGAAATTGCCAACATTTGACCATTTTGACCTACAAAAAAGTGATTTCATTGGTTAAACTAATAGCATTTTTAGCTACTGAGAAAGTAGAGCCACATGGTCAGGTCACATTCACTGAGAGCCTGCTATGTGCTGGCCTTGTGCTGGATGCTGTGAGGGGACTAAAGATGGAGACTATAAGGTCCGTCTTCTCAGGGAAACCATAGCCCAGGGACAGAACTACAACTTAGTAAGAAACCATTGCTATAGTGTTGGCTTCACTCCATAAGCTAATGAAAAGATTATTATTATTTTAAGATATCATCTTCATCAATGAAATGTGCCTTGTACAATCTAAGAAGGATCTCGGTGTCAACTTCTGAGTCCTGTAACTACACTTCCTGGAACCCTTCCTTTTGCAACCTCTCTCAGAACCCTTCTGGAACTGTCACATTTCAGTCCAAAGAGTCAAGGATCAAGGAAAAGATTGAACACAATATGCCTTTTCAATCATCTCTGTGCCAATTCACCCTGTCTGCATGAGAATTTTCTCCTTCCATCCCTTTTGTCTGGGAAAACACGAACTTAAAATCTTATCAGTGCTGCCTCAAATCTCCAATCACGTCCTGCAGAGGCTAGGGAATAATAATGGAACGGGAATGAAGGACAGCAAAAGTTGACTATGACTTCACCCTACGTGTCACTGGATTCTCCCACGAAGTGACATTTGAGATGACCTTTTGTGTTTCTTCAGTTCAGATTTCTTGCTTTAGAACGCAGCCTGGGGTGACAACTTCTTCTAAGTCTCTCAATTTCAGGGTGTTTGCCCGCCAATTCTCTTCCATAGAATGTGTAACAGAGCCAGAACTTTGAAATCTGCCTGAATCAGGCTGGCTGCTGGTCTCACGCAGGGAAAGAATCACCCATGCAGAGCACGCTTCTTAATCTTCTTTAAGAGGTTTGCCATTTGGTTAGCCCTCCTTTGCTAATGCACTGGTGCCTAATGGCTTCTTCACAGAAAGGGAACACTTCTCAACCTTAAATAAACAGCATTTTCTTCTTTTCTGGTTTATTTTAGGTGAGGCATCTTCTTGTCCCGCTCCCTCCTTCTACTTTAAAAAAAAAATCACCTTCATGTGGAATAACTTGCTATTTTGCCAAATCTGTCCTTCGGTGTAAGGAACCTTGGGAATGCCTTGGTGGACCTACATAATAAGTGCTCTAGTGTATGTATGATGGACTTAAAGAGTAAAAATGCATGTTGTAAAGGCCATGGTCACTAACACGCAACTCTGATGTTTTAATTTAGCTTCTGCAAACAAGAGAGATGTTTTTCTCCTAGGCGCACATAAATACAACAGTTCAATGCAGCGCACACTGTGGTACGTGGTGCAGAGCTCTTAGGGCATTGCCAAACCTGCGTGCTTGTGTATGCACATTTTATAAGGAGGCATTTCCGTTGCTAAAGGAACTCAAGTCACTTTTTCGTGAATGTCCTGTGATTGGCAGGAAAGCTGGCTGTTCTGAGTATCATATTGTTCCATGGTGGAGAATATTTTTTATTGCTAGTTCAATAGCATTTCACAGTTATTAAACCGGAGTCATTGTCCCTGGAGGCTCCCAAAGGCTCAGAAACTTTAGGGCATGGGGGGAAAATACACACACACAAAACCTGCCAGTTATTCCCATGGTCCCAATGTGGCTGTCATGCTCTGACGGTGGCATTTAATGTGTTTTGGGGGAAATGCTGAGAAAGTGGCTTTTCAAACATATTATTTGTAACCAACTTCTTTTCATAAATACAAATTTATGGGACCAAATTCAATCACAGAAATTATTTTGAAATGCTTAAAAATGAAAACATTTAAGGAATGGTGCACCTATATTATTAAAACTGCACATTAAAGCACATAGATTAAAAAATATTTGCAGTATTGGCAGATCTGGCCAAATATCCCATAAAACCTGAGATAAAAGCCTGCCTGAAATCATTGCTATGCCCAAGTAAAATGCTCCAAGAAGGAGATGAATGGATGCTATCAGTGAGGGAATACAGACGTCTCTGCAAGTAAGACCTCTCCCAGCTTATTTGGCAGATAATGAAAATATCCATTAAGTGAGCTGGGTGGATGACCTTGTGCAACTGGCAGGTGTTAGAGACAACTGAGGACTGGCCAGGAGAAAAAGGCAGCCCCTTTGACAAACCTACGTGGTAGTATGAGGAGAGAGTGCGGGACCTTGGGCTGTTTCTGCAGGGCTAATAGGAGATCCTAACAGGAGCACGTTGTCTTATGTGGGTCATCCAAAGTAGGAGACACTCAGGGTCTTTCTCAAACACCCAACTTTCTGGGAATTTGACTAATGTTTCATTATTTCTCCTGACAGCTCTGAGCCAGTTTCTGCAGATTTCGCTTTCCTCAGCTCTTTGTGTACTTTCTGTATTGTTTTCTTTTGCTTCTTTGGAGCAGAGTTTGCGAGGCCCCAAGGACCACACCAACACTCAAGTCAGTGTATGCGTTGTTAATCTTCCACCAAAGGAAAAATGTATTCTTACTTCTCTTCAAGTATCTCTGGCAACAACTGGGCATGGGCAGGAACTTGTGTTTATCTAAACAAAAACAGAAAATGTACAGCGTCTCTAAGCACTTCTGGCCAACTCTTCTCTGACAATGTCACTCTATGGTTGGTTTCTGGGAGTCTTCTGTTTTTCTAGAAGTAATTGCAACTTTAAAGGATCTTGCTCCGTGGATGATATTGTGGTTGATGAGTTTATGGTGATTGCGTTGGTTCTGTTGGGACATGGTTTTCTACTTCTCTTCATGAGAAGAGGACTCTCCCCCTTCCTGGAAACTTCCTGTAGTTGCTCTCTTCTCCCTGCGTGGCTCCCACCCCAATTCCCGTCACTCTTCATTTCCTGCCACGAGAAGTTAGGGCTCCCTTTACTGGCTATTTGGAAGCCATACTCCTCTCTGTGATAACTTCTAGGGACCATTCTCTCCAGACCACATCTTTCCATCATCCATTTTTATAAATATACATTACTTTGTACAAAAATACATTATTTTGTATAAATAAACTATATACCTTTAGTCCACATCTTACATTTTGCCTCCAAACTTTCCTGTGTCACTCAAAAGGAGTTTGCCCAGGCTCTGCCTTCTGTTTTAACATTTAAAATAGAGAAGAGAAATCTTGAAGGTTAATTCTAGGCTAAATCAATGAAACTGCTACCTAATAAAGAAACTTATTGGCCTAGTTGTTCTCATTAGCAATGCAATCTCAATTTTGTCAATGTCTTATCCCTCCTTCCCGTTAGTATATGCTCAAGGAGGATTTGTGAGAAGATTTGAATAAAACGGATCAGTATCTGACTTTAAGACAAGGACAACAACAATGTCTTTTCATGGGAAAAAACCTGGAAGGCTAGATACCAAAAAGGCAGCCTGGTTATCTTTGGGGGATTTCGGTAATTTTTTCTATGCCTTTTTGTATACTGTGAATTTATACTCATACTAAAAAAAGAAAAAAATGGCGATTTTACTAGCAATCCCCTCCACAAGCTATTTAGCATTGTGGTGATTTCTGAAGGGGTTATTTGTAAGGAGATTGTGCCTCTAAAAAGGATCTGAGTATAAGCAGTTAGTCTGCTACCTACATTACTGTGTCACTTTGAATAACTCAGGTTTTCTTGTGTGTAAGATGAGGACAATAATCTCCACTTGCAGATATTATGGCCAGAGTCTAAGGAGATAACATATGGAGAAAACTTTGATATATGTAAAGTGTTCCCCACACAGAAGGAATACAATAGCAATCATCTGTTTGGGAGGAATCAATGGGGCAGACGGAGACCAAGGAATCTGAAACAAGGGGACGTGCACCCTGGTGACCTGAAACACACAATATTTTACTTTTGTTACTGTGAATGGAGGAACCCTTCCTGGGAGCCTTCAAACTTGGGCAAGCAGTTTAACGTTCGTAGTGGCAGCTTCTAGCACTGGTTTGTGAAGGGAACGTGTGTGTGTGTGTGTGTGTGTGAATTGGTAACCAAAGCACTCAAACGTAACACGCAGCAACATCCAACTACGTGTAAAAGTAATCGTCATAGCACCCAAGTATCCCCCGCACCAAGCTGACTCAGGGGTTTTTAAAGGCTGGTTTATGTGGCACCAGATGTTTGATAAACTCACAGAAAGGCAAAATGATTAAAAATAGAACCCCAAAACAAACAGAAACAACAGCAGTCTCTCACAGACACCCAGCTAACCCTCCGGGGGACACAAACTGCAGTTTCCTGCCTCCCTGAGGAAGAAGCGGATGACAGGGCATGGCAGGGGTGACAATGAAGTGGCCTTCCGAGGCAGAGGCAGGTAGAAAAGAGCAGTGTGTTGGGGGTGGGGGTGAGGGATACCTTGACCATCCCTGAAAACATTGGCGTCCCCTGAGCCCTGGTGAAGACGCCCTGTCTCCTTGGGTTCAGAACCATTCTCAACACAGCTCATGTGCCAGGAGGGGCTGCTCATCTCATCGGTCTGCACTGTTCGGTACTGAAGGGGTTACGTGTAAGAGTGATCAAAGATTTAAACTGTCATGTCGACAGTAAGCTGGGGAACAGGCTGTGCAGAGGCCTTAATAAATCTGCCCTTGACTTATGGCCGAACCTCATTCAGCAGAAAATTATTTCTGCAGCATATTGAGTGCTGTGCTCTGATGGAGACAGAAATAAAAGAAAGGTGGAAATGGGGAGAAGAGAATGGAAATTCAATCCACATGCGGTGGGGAGGACTCTTCAGTAAATTCTTTCTCAGATGAAATAAGAAACAGAATGTGTGAGACTGTAGGAATATGGTGCATTCCTTTGATTACTAAAATATCTAGGGGAAGAAAATGGACAAGAAGTGATTCTCAGGAAACTGATATGGAGGAGGGGAGGGAGAAAAATCTTAGTCATTTACACATGATTGTTCATTCATTTGGTCATTTAATTAATCAGGCTTTATTGAGTTCTCTCTATGAGTGAGGCACTGTGGATATGGAGAGGAGCAAGACATCTTGAGGAGTTCACAGCTAACAAGCTAGATCCACGCGTTTGTTGTACCTCAATTTGTCCAGCGTCAGCTCAGTTCAGTACAGCACAGTGGAGCTGCTCTGCCGTCTGGAGAAGCAAAGCGCTGTGGGAAACTTCTCTGAATACCGTGAGAGTATGGAGTCATATTTTGTGTATCAGAGAAGGGTCAGCACCTCTTCCAAGTACATTTTCCCAATTCAAAATAGGGAATGGAGTCTTCACTAATTTCCGAGGCTGATTAAAAAAACCCAGACATCTCTTTCTCAGATGTTAGGCCATTTAAATCTTCTTGTTGCTTTTCCTTAAGATATTTTACAAAGAGAAGAAAGGGTTAAGATTGGAGGAGTCTGTATCTTTCAGTCTGGTTCATAAAGGCACGAAGAATCTTTTCAATCCCAGACCAGAGAAAATTTGAATTCAAGGGATAATTTAGGAGACAGGACTTCTCTTCCAACAGTTTTGAAACTATTGGGAAAAGCTCAGGAAAATAATGAAAGTTTTCCTCTTTTAAATAATTTATTCACTGTTTGTTTGTTTTTTTTTTCTCCCTGCACTTTCGTTCCCAGAGCTGTAATGAGTTTTAGGAACATAAGGTGTTAGATATTGGCTTTTTGTTGTTGAGGTCTCGAAATTCATGACCCCTCTGGGCATTCAAGGTGCAGGTAATATTACAGAGATCTGCAGCTTTCATCTTCTCTTTCTTCTAAGTTTCAGGGCTCTTTGTTCAAAGGAGTGATTTGCGTTTCTGTGATGGAACCAGCCATGTCTCCAGAAGTTTCAGCAGAGGACCTGATGCTCTGCGGTACCCTGAGCTTTGGCAGAAACTCCCTGACTGGGCTACATGCTTCTGTGAGACAAGCTCGTGGGTTCTTCCTGTCTAGAGGGGGAGAGGGACCAAGACAGAACCAGCTGATTGTCTTAAGGCAAAGGGTTTAAGGCGAAGGCTCAGATCACGTGAGAAAATAAAGAGTCCCTTCTGCTGGTGAGCATGGTGGTGGGATGAATGGGGGTAAGGAAGTGGTGAGCTGAAAGGGAGAAATTATGCTCATGACAATCTCTCGGTGATCCAGGGGACAAAGATACAGTTAGCCAAGGGATTGTTCCATGAAGGACTGGACTACAGTTAACAGAGCTGGGTTAACCATGCAACATACAATACCCTGGTACAGTTTATTTGTCCCCAGTAAAGAGTGTGTCCAGGAAGGTATAGGTCCCCAGAGGTGGAACCAATTCGAAGAATCTTTTGTGACTTTCCTATCTGTCTCCCTATCCCTCTCTCTCTCCCTCTCTATCTCTATCTCTCTTTCTCAGGGAGGAGAGTTGAACTTTGAGTGTCCTAAAAATGACTGGGGCTGTGGTTAGGTCTCCAGGAAAACCTGGATAAAGCCTTGGGGTTGCAGACCTGGCCATGCCAACGAAACCAACTCTTGCCAGGAAGACTGACTGCCATCTATCAAGCTTCTCTCAACATGTTAGATATTCAGTGATTTTATTATTTGAAGGATGTTATTCATAAGCTCAATTCAATGTCTTGCTATGAGCACAATTTTTTTAAACCTTACCACCTATTTATACAAATAAATTTCATCCTAACAGGGCATCCTGGTGAAGAATATATTGCATATGGATAAATAGAACTTTGCAATTACTTTGGCCACCCTGGGTAAGTTACGTCATCACCTTGTTTCTGGTTTTCTCCTGTTGTACAAGAAGAGAACACACGTCTTTTACTTTCATCATGGCGCATAAAGACCAAGGTGATGGTCCTCCTCACCCCACCCCGACCAAGACTTGAAGCTCTCTGGGAAGCTTCCACAGAAGTAAAAGTAATGATGATTTTCTTTTATTTTGATCACTGTAATTTGGTCACCTTAATTTAGAACCAGAAGCAAAGCTGTAGAGACTTGCTGGTCTCATGAATAGTGTAAGTCATAGGATCTACTTTAATTCACAACTGATGAATAAATGCATGTTGTCTCTCTTGGAGGTCATATATCTCTTTTTGCCCAAAGCCTGCCGTGACATGTACCAAACAAGTTCTTCAAGGACTTTTCTCTCTCTGCCTAAGGGAGAACTGTTAGAAAGCATCGAGCCCAGTGGTCAGAGTGGCTGAAGCCTCTTCTCCTGCCCTTTTCCCCTGTCCAATCTCCCCTTTTCTTACCTAAACCAAATTCCCTTTCTTTACACTTGAATTCAGAGAGTTCACAATGGACAAAGGGGTTGGAGAACTCAGAGGGAACTTTTGACAAATGCCTGGGTGTGAGGGAGTGAGAAGGAGGTGGGAGAAGCTAAGGGAAAAAAAGAGTGAGGCTCAGAATGAAGAGGAGGAGGTACCGTGATTGTGGAGGAGGGTTTGCTTATCAATTCCTTTTAAAATTCTTGCTTTGGGCTGAAACAAAAGAGACTTGAAGGATTTAAAAGAAAGGCAAACCCTGGAACTCCAACAAAGCCCATCACTTACAAGAGACAGTGTTCTGTCAGCACCCACAGTGTCAGGACGGTCCACGTCGGAGGGCGTATGGAAATCCACCCATTGGCTTGATTAACTGAAGAGAAACTGGAAAGACAGGAATGTGCCTGAGTACGATTTTTTAAAATGCAAGTTTATTTTCTAGCTTGGTATATCTAAGATCGAAACTTAGCCAAATAATTGCTGGAAAAGTATTTGATTAGGTTTCGAAAGATTGTTTGGAGAAATTGACTAGTTGTAAAGCAGAATATTGGGAATGACTGTCTGAGAAAGATAAACTTAAAAATGGAAAGGTGTGCTCAGTGGACCTAAGGGAACAAAAAGCCGTAGAGGAGGACGAGGTGTTTTGTATGGCAAGGATGAGAGTGAGGGTATCTGTGTGATGGTGAATTTGCCAAGTTTTTCTTGATGTGATTTTCAGGAAGGATTACGACTTTAGTCTTTTATTCAAAGTGGTGTCTCATAGAACAAAAAGCGACAGCCTCTAGTTACTGCATCTGAAACCCTGAATCCTGCTTCGGGCATGCTTGTTATGTCTAGTTAACCATGGAAATAAAATTGGAGGGAATTTGGCCCTCAGGTTATAGGGCTAGAAAATGCTTTGAGAGGCCTTCTGGTTGGATTAGTTCTAAACCCTCCCTGACAGACGAAAATTTATCTTATTTTTAAATGTTCCCCAGAGGAAGAGTGTCCACAGCCTCCCTTCGTAACTCAGTCCAGTTTTTAATGACCTCCACATTCAGGAAATTCCTTCTTCTGTCTTACCTAAACCCACTCCACTACAGCCTAAGTCCATTTTTTTTTTTGACCTGCCCCAGAAAAGATGGAAAAAAGAGGTCACCCTCTTGCATAAACATCCTTTCACGTAATTAAAGATTAATTTTTAAAATCTGAAAAGTTCTCTATCTCCTCTTCTTTATCACATTGAATCTCCCCACTTCCTTTGGCCTTCCCTCAGGGGTTCCATCTCCCAACCTCTTATTCACCTTTGCTGTGGACTAGAAACTTCCTGTGTTGTCTGAAATCTAGCAGTGGCTGAGAAGAGAGAATGTGGGGTAACGCTCGTCCTTCTCTTGTTTCTTCAGGCTCCTGTGCTAGAGCTGATGTGAGAGGCTAAAATGTACTGATAATGTTTTAAAATTTTAGCATTTTTCTTGCTCACATTATATTTGTTTTCAAAGTCAAATTTTGTTCATGCAATAGGTCTGTGGACATTTATAGGAGTATATATCTTTAGGTTTTGCAGGAGTGAAGGAGAAGTATGACAGTGCATGAATACAATATACTAAGAAAATTACTCAGTATGATAAAAGGGTTAAGTTCAGTGGTGGCTCCTAGATAAGCAAAAATCTATTTCGCTTGTGGGATCCTTCCGTTAGTGCTTAGGCATTTCAGAAAATATCCTTTCAGCTCTTCCTAGCTGTTATTTGAAATTTTCCACGAATCAGTTTCTGGTCCTTGGGTTGAACCACTGATCTTGCCCTTGTTCTTGGTGATGAGACCCTAGAACCTAACTAGACACTGTCTTTGCCAGAACTTTATGCACAGACTTTCAGGGTGGGGCAAAGTCTTGACTTGTTTGTTGGCCACTGAAGTTGTTCACCTAACAAAGTAATGTGTCTTTTATAATTTATTTTTGCATTAAACCAGGTCCTTTTCTTATCCATTTTCACAGTTTCCAACATATTTAGATATTCGGGGATCAGAGAGTCACAGAGATGAGTTTATTGTAATTTGCACTTTTTCTAATTTCTGAAATTCTCTAAAAACAATTTGAAGCATCCTCAGATGTCCCCGTAGTTTTCAAAACATGCTTGTGAGGGTGTTAAATGGGAAACAGGTGCTTTTAGAAACCTATTGCTATTTTTAAGAATCGTGTATTTACTCTTACTTGTGTCTTAGCAACAGATCATAGAAGAAACCGTTACACGAAGAAAGTTAGTTGCTTGTCAATTATCACGAAGAATGAGTTCATAGCAAACCAGAGGACAGTGCTGGTTAGGAGAGAGAGTCCTGGAGGCTTTTAGAATTCCACATATTCATCCATTCTTATTCTTGATTACTTAAAGGGCCCCTATCATAGGCCAGGAATTCGTCTACGTACCAGGGTCACTGCTGAGAATACAAAGAGACAAAAATCACTGTCCTCAGAAAACCTACATGTATATTTTGGTTTTATACATTTATCTCCCACAGCACCCAATAGAATTGGAAATTTTGTCTTTAAAAGAGTATCCCTTATTTTGCAGCCATTAAAAATATTATTTATAAGAAGTGTATAATAATGTGGAAAATACTTCCTGTGTTATGTTAAATGGAAATAAGGATACAAAGTTGTGTATGCATTCTAAGTCAAAACTAAAAACAACAATGTAACCATGGCTTTTAAAAAACACACAAATAATGGTTACAATAAGCAGGCATGCAGAGAAGACTAAAGAAAATATCACAAAATGTTAATGGTATATTTGTTCCTCTTGATGAGCTCCTCCCACATTTTCCCCTGGTGCCCGCTCTTCTGCAGTGTGGCCTGAGCCATCAGCTAGGGCTTCACTGGCAGGGAGGTGGCTTGTTTGGCGGCTATGTGGTTGCATTGGAGGCAGATACAATAGCAAGAGTATAGGCACATGCAAGAGAAAACACAGATTAAGATGATTCCCAGGGCCCCCTGTGGCCTAGTGGTTGGGTTCACGTGCTCTGCTTCAGTGGCCCGGGGTTCGCATGTTTGGATCCTGGGTGTGGACCTAGCACCGCTCATCAAGCCGTGCTGAGGCGGCATCCCACACAGCACAACCAGAAGGACCTACAACTAGAATATACAACTATGTACTGTGGGGCTTTGGGGAGAAGAAGAAAAAAAAAAGAAGATTGGTAACAGATGTTAGCACAGGTGCCAATCTTTAAAAAAAAAAGGTTCCCAAAATAGATAACAATGTTCTCTACTAAGAGCCCCATGATTCTAACAACTAATTTACGACGTCCCCTAGGTTGGGGGTCAGATCACTCTGGCTGTTCACTTGTGTCCTCATGTGATTTAACAAAGATGTTATATTAGCAAGCTCATCAGGTATGAACACATCACGTTCTCTCTGGCTAATGACACAGATGCCTCATTGTGAGGCAGTAATAATGTCCAAGGCCATTCTGTTTTGGGGGACGGCTTTTCTCACTAGAGATCTTTCAGTGTTCAATAAGGACAGGCTTTGCTGGCTATCATTTAAGGCTTGCTGGGTGAATTTAGTAAGGGCTTCTACATATAGTATAATGTCCCCTGGGCCAATGGAGGGTACAAAGACGGTAGCCAAATGATTGTATCAGTGGAAAACAGAACATGCCCACCTGGCCTTGAGGAGAGAGAGGTTGGCAGCTTTAGGAACTAGACCTCATTGTGTATACCTTACATGGCTGGGGGAGGCAGCACTGTCAGGCATGAGGAGATGGACTGGGTAGGGGCGATATGCTGGATCAGGACCCCTACTTTCTCCCCTCTTTCAATGGCAGATGCTCCATTCCAGGTGCAGTGAATTTCAACAGGTTCAGCTTGCAGCCAACAATGGCATCCTAGCGGAGATTGAGTAGTTCTCTCTCATGCAGGGTTACGAAGTAACTCACCCATCCTGGTGGGAGGTTTAATTGCAAATTCCAGTAGATAATGTCTCTCCCAGGTGTGATGGGGCTTGGTGTTCTCAGCAGCATAGCACATTGATCCATGGTGAGAGTTGAGGCAATGGCTGTTCCTCGGGACTTTCTTATCTTTTTGGCATGGGTGTCTCGGCAGGGGTCCCCAGTCTAGCATAAGGGGTAACAGGTCCTACTGGTTGATCATTCAAATGTATTAAAGCCTGGGACAGTACTTTAGTCCACCTGACCAACGGGATTTTACCTGCTAGTAATTTAATCTGCTGCTTTAATATTCCATACTTTTTCCATTAACCCTACTGCTTACAGGTTATAGGGGAGATGGAACCTCCATTGAATGTCATGTTCTTTTGCCTAGTCTCGTATATTGTGACCTTTGAAATGGGACACCCCAGTCACTGTCTATTCAATGAGGGTATCTGTACATGGTCCTCAGTTTCTCTAATCCCCTAATGGTGGCAGCCTGGTTTGCTCAGCAACCTGGTAAACCTTGGGTTAGGCCAGACGCGGTGTCCACACAAACCAAGACATATTTAGAACCCTCACTTCGAGGGAGGGGGCCAACATAATCAATTTGCCATTGCTTCATCTGTTAGAAACTCCAGGGAATGGCCTCAGACTCCTTTGGCATTTGCTTTGGGCATTGTTTAGAACACACAGGGCATACTGTTACCGTATTAACCAAGTGGCTGTATTTCAAGGGCAGTCTGGCCTCCTTGGCAATATGCCATCCCACCTGGGCACTATGGTGGCCAATCTTTCTATGTACCCAGACATCAGCTTCCTGATTGCCAAGGGGTGTCAGCGCCTTATAAGCCAAGACATAGAAGACAATGAGGACTGCCTCAGGCTCTTGCAGGCTAACCCTAATCTCTTTTCACATATCCCGACCCAACAAGGGCTTATTCATGATCATCTACCCCTTGGCTTCCCATTGTCCAAACCATAGGGTCAATCCCTTTAGACTAACCCAACTGTCAGGGCAAAGGGTTAACCCCCAGGGCTCATGAGTGACCACCAGCCAAACCAGTCTGAGTTGAGCCCACTGGCTGCTGTGGTTTCCTCCTGTTTCCAGACGTCTGTATACCAGGCATCAGTGAGAATTTCCCCCATTCCCTCTCTACAGGCTCCAGGGTCCACCACAGGGCAAGAGCATTTGGAGGATCTACATACTCTCTAGGGCCTAGTAGCACCGGCATTTCTAGAGACAGTGGACTGGCAGACAGGATGCTCCTCTGCTGCAATTAGGTATGCTACTTAGTCAAAGTGGGAGTTTCAGCTACAGCAAAGGGGGCCGATAGAATGTATTCTCAACCCACCCCTTGATGGGAGGGAATTTCTTACCATGATATGTTGTTCCTCTGTGAGAGACTCTGCCTGGAGAAGTGCTTGTACACTGCTAGGAGCTGTTGCTCTCCAGGGGTATGTAGGATTTTTGTCCCCTTGCAGAGCTGGGACCAAAATCCTAGGGGTATTCTTTCCTTTTGTTGTCTCTGCCACAGTGCTCAACTCATACCATCTGGCATCACAGACACATCTAACTCAAATGGCAACCCTGCTTGGGAGCTGCCCAGAGTTTTAGTTTGTTTCACTAGTATTTTTTTGCCTGTTCAAAGGTGGCTTGCTGCTCTGATCCCCAGTCCCACATGTGCCCTTTCTTTATCAGATGGCATAAGGGATGGAGGCACGATGCCAAGTCGAAAATGAAAGTCCTCCAAACCCCCAAAATCTCTGCAAAGGCTTGCATCTCTTTTATGTTCTTCGAAGTTGGATGGGCTTGCATCTTATCAATCAGAGCTGGTGGGACAGTGCACATCTTACCTGACCAAACAACTCCCAAGAACTTTATGGCGGTACCTGGGCCTTGAATTTTCTGTGGGTTTACCACCCATCCTTTTCCTCCAGACGTTCCAGCGAAGTCTGCAGAGTGTCCTGCAGCAGAGGCTACTCTTCACGCATTAACATTAGATCATCAATGTAACGGGACCCTTCTACTGAGGTGGGGAAGGAGAACAGGGACAGGTCTCAGGCTACCACCCCATGACGTGTTGTGGAGCTGTGCAGGTAGCCTTGGGGAAGCCCTTGAAAGGCCCACTGTTGTCTCTTACATGTGAAGACAAACTGACTTTACTTATCAGAAACTTGTATTTGTCAGAGTCTTTCTAAGAATCTCCTTGAAGATGAAGCACTTTTGTAAAAGCATCAGACTAGAACAATAACTGTCTGTAAATGACAAAAGACTTGAAAATGGCCACAGTGAAAGATCTAATGAGAGTTCATTATACTGCAATTGACAAGGGAATTTTTTTATTTCTGTGGCATATATATTAAAATAATAACTAGAATCATGACTGGTAACATTATACCAAGACATATCATATTTTAGGAATTTCATGCAAATATACCCTAAAAAAGTCTAGCATCACTCCTTATTTGACAATGTGTGCCATGTAATTTAATATCTCAAATAAGCCTAATTAGTTTACTATCTCTCTTTTATAAGGAGCGAGAACAAATCTTTCAAGATATTCTAAGGGCTCTCTGGAAAAATCCCAAAGTGAGTTCAAAGTCAACAATACTTCATCTAGAATTTTATTTTTTGGGATGTTTGTCAAAATATCAAAAGGTTTTAAAACACTTGAGTAAATCGGATCCTGGTTCACTGTGAAATAATACTTAGTTGTCTATTTAATCAAAGTGACAAAGACTTCAAAGGTAAATACAGAAAGTTACACAGTTGTAAAAAAACTTAGCTCTTTTCACAGAGAAGACTCAGTTTTCTTACCTAATCAAAGATCTGATAAAGACAATGCAAAGCATAAGAAATTATTATTATTATTTTTTTGCTGAGGTAGGTTAGCCCTGAGCTAACATCTGTGCCAATCTTCCTCTGTTTTTTTGTATGTGGAATCTCCACAGTGTGGCTGGTGAGTAGAGTAGATCCATGTCTGTCTGGGATCCAAACCCACAAAGCTGGGCTGCCAAAGCAGAGAACGCAGAACTTTAACTACTTGGCCCTGGGGCCAGGAGTAGAAATTATTTTGATGAGACACAGAATCTTTGTTTTCTAGGCAGATTACTTAAAAGGTAAAGAAAAACCTTTCATAATCCCATCAAGAACAGACCAATAATCTGAGAGAACTTAGTCTTTTTAATCGGATAAAATAAAATCAAGTTTCAGTTGTACATAGGTACACTATTGAGATTAAAGCTTACTTTCCTTTAAGCCAATCAAATAGAGCTGTTTTACAAATTATTTTTGGCAATACCCTCCTGAGGTAGAAAAACATCACATATATAAAACGTATATCCAGACATCCATAAACATACAGACAGACACAAGCAGAAACCCCACAGCTTTCATTATAACTTTAGCCATGAATCAGGTACAACAATATAAAACTCACTGGTTTATAAAACAATTGAATTCAAATGTGTCTCTGGCAAATGAAATAAGTTAAGTTTATCCATTCACACAGCTAAAGCTTTTTACTAATATTCACAGAGGAGAATTTTAAGATTAGTATTTGCCCTTTACCAGTAATCCTATGGAGGCTGTGGGCTAGATTTTTGGGCAAAGGAGCTTCTGAAGCAGGCTGTATTTTAGAAAGCCTCTTTCCTCCTCTTTTTTTCTTTAGTCTCTGGCAATAGGGGCAGTGTTTTAGTTATCTCCTGGGGTGTTTACATTTTAGACATGATAAGACTTACAACTTCAAGGGACAGAGAAAGAATACAAGTTTTCTCCCAGGAGTTTTGGAGAATATTTCCCTATTATCAGAAGTCTAGGGTAATTACTTTTTAAAACTTTCCTTTGTATTAGGGGTTGGATGGCATGGGGCACTCTGTCTGTTTCATTGTCAATCACCACAATGTCCTCCCTTTGTTCTCCTCATTTTTCCAGGAATTGTACCTCTTAGTGTCCTAATCAGGCTTTGTCACAAGCACTTGGACCTTAATCTGTGGCAGCTTGTGCCCTCCTAGCTTTGCAAAATGGCACACTGTTCTTTTACTTTGTCTGCTAGCCACAAAGCTAGCAGAGCAGTGGACAACTGCACATTCTTCTCTAACTTCAGCTCTTCTTCCAACTCTCTGACTCAAGCTTCAGCCTCTAGTTGGGCATCAGTGGCCAGCTGAACTGCCCACAGTGGAGGCCAGCCCACCGTGGTAGCCATTCATTTCTCTTCTCAGCTGCAGTATGCTACGTGCAGTTTCTCAAACAAACATGTTAAAGCAGCTGGCATTTTGGGAGCAGCCCCACACTCATGCAGCAATCCACAAGCATCCAACATATAGGCCACCCCTCCCCACACAGATGTTGATGGCCAGCTCAGGATTTCCCGTGTGGATACCTCTTTCCCAAGGCTCATTTCTTCAGTCTTCTGGTTGGCTCACCAATTATTGGTTTGCAAATTGGCTCCCTTACGTGGAGAACAAGAAGAGACTGAAGAAAGAAGCTGACCACTCCAGATTGGTAGGTGGCAGTTTTAATAAGCAAAGGAACTTGCCTATGACGCTTGTCTTGGGTGGCTGTGAGATGAGTAGATCTCCATACCTGCCCACCAGAATCTTAAAAGTTTATATAGAGGGGCTGGCCCGGTGACACAGCGGTTAGGTGTGCACGTTCCGCTTTGGTGGCCCAGGGTTCGCCAGTTCAGATTCTGGGTGCGGACATGGCACCATTTGGCAAGCCACGCCGTGGTAGGCGTCCCACATATAAAAAAGTGGAGGAAGCTGGGCACGGATGTTAGCTCAAGGCCAGTCTTCCTCAGCAAAAAGAGGAGGATTGGCAGCAGATGTTAGCTCAGGGCTGATCTTCCTCAAAAAAAAAAAAAGTTTATATGGAAACCTTAACTGGGTTCAGTCATGTAAACCATCCAGATGGTCTCAACAATACCTTGTTCTCTCAAGCTATGTCATTGGAACAGCTCCCAATGTGGGAACATACATTCCAAGGACAGGGGAGGGGTAAGGAGCCTGCAATTGCCTGGGTCCAGCTCGAGGGGCAACCGGTGGTCACATCCTCTCAGTTACCTCCTCCAAAATGGTGCCTGTCTTTGAATAGCAGGGTGATGGGCAATTCTTCTGCTTTGTACTTTTCCTCATTTTAAGTGTTTTTGTAGTAATGATATATTATTTTACAAATAGAATGACACATGTTCATTAAAACAAAATTATTCCCTTCAATCTTTAAAGGCTTTAAGATTTTTCTAAATCTTTCATTAAAATGCACCTGGGACTGGTCAGTCCCTAAGCCACTGTCAGTGAAGCCTTGAAAGACAAGCACCTGAAGAAGAGAGGTGGCACCAATGGAGGAGCAAGGAGGCAGGCAGAATCAAGCTTCAGTCCCGTCACAGCATCCCCACTCTTAGACAGCTACACGCCGGGCAGTCTCTTGGTTTGGGGGCACAGGTGTTCTTTCAGTTGCGGGTAGAATGAAGAGATGAGCATTTAAGCAGTGCACTGGGCACTTTACCTTCCATCCTGTCTACGAGTGAGGAAATTGAGCTTGGAGGCATTATGGAGTGGCTTAAAGAAAGTTAAGAGGTAAAGTCAGAATTCAAAAGCAGGTCTGCCTGGCTGGAGAGGGGTGATCTGCTTTCTCTGAGCTTCTAGAAATGCCCTTCAGACCTTCAGGGCAGATCCTGCCAATGTTCTGGGTGGGGTTTAGTTTTGGCAACCATGTGCCCAGAGTGGTCAGAGCAGTCCTGATTCAAAGTAAATTTTACTATTTTCAAGAAAGTTCATTTGGTAAATAAGTAACTAAATGTGACTATAACTTCAGTAGCTTTGTCAGAATATTTTCTATCAATTCATTTAAAAATCAGAAAATTACCTTTCCCAAACCACATGCCTAGTTTTGGTTCAGAAAATAGGGTCACTTTGTATTGCCAAGGCAGAGCAGAGAATGAGTGGGAGTGCAAGGCATTTTCTCAAGAGACAAGGAGTATTTAGAGAAACTATTTTGAACATATAAATATATTTCAGATTGAGTTCAAAATTCGTGCTCGCATCTCTTAGTTCTTGCAATCCTAATGTTGTCACAGAGTCTCTAGGACTCGCTGGGTTGTGAGTTTAATCAGAATTCTAATAATCTTCTAAGACCAGAGGCTCTAGAATGATCCAGCTAGCACCTTTTTTACTATTTTCTTTTTCAACCTGGAGGCTTTGTGGCTTGCTGATCACTACATCACTGCATTGGAGATTCTCTTATTTATTACTTTCCAGGAGATAGAGTCACGGAAATTTGAATCAATCGGTTCTGTGTTCAACCATCCAGAGGTTGCATAGCATTGGGTGGTTGGTAAACTAATGCACTTTCTGTTTGGGGGACCCAGATAAAACTGCTGTTTAGCACACTCAACGCTGGTCACTCTGGAAGCTGGGACCCCAGAACGCTTTCAAACTCCTGTTGTCAGAACATCTGAAGCCACCATAGCACCAAACACTTGGGTAATAAGAGCAAAGGAAGAAGTAAAAGCTGCCTGGGTGAATTTTCTTCTTTTTTTTAGTGAGAAGGAAACTAGATCAAATTTTTGCATAGAAATATGATAAAGTTCTATTGCTTAGCTTTTAACGATAGCATGGAATTGTAAGTAAACATGGATGAAATACAACTTGTCAGCACAAAAATACCGCCTGTCACAGTCATTTGTGTATAAAATATGACCTGCAGGTTTGAACCATATGGTTACATGAGTTCTAATTTACGTGGCATCTTCTTAAAGTCAGCAGAACGCGTCCTGGCCTGCCTGTGGGAGGTGGAGTCAGCACCTCACCCAGTGAAGTGGAAAGGGGTGGAGGCCAGTTTCAGCTGCTGAAGCGGAGATCAGAGATTTGCAAGACCAGTGGGGCCTCCCCAGGACAACACGGGCCCTTCCATGCAGTGGCATGGCTGACCAGGCTGTCTGTGTAATCAGCTTGCAGAGTCAGCCACGCGAAATTGAAAAATATTCATCATCACAGCCTGTGACTTAGGTGTTCCTTCTGTTCCCACTGGGGGGAAAAGTAACAGAATCCCCTCTAGACGGGATGGGGAGAGCGGACATTTGGATGCCATTTTAAACAATGTTTAATGAAGTGAGAAAACGCATTTGCAGTGTTGTGCTCCATGGCACATATATGCAAGCCCAGAAGTGCACAATGGACACATTTTGTGATTTAGACATGAATTGGAAAAGCCAAGGAAATGCCATTGAAATAAAAATCAGACTCGAAAGTCTAAGCTGAGCCAGAAACAGATGTACTTTTTGCTCCTTAATAAAGAAATTCTGCCCTTTCCTCTTTTTCCCCCTCAAGCTGTGCCCTGTCACTATCTTAAGATGACCTTTCCATTGGATCTCCTTGAGATGCTTTCAGTGAACTGGTTGGAGCAAGTGACTCTTGACCTTTCCGCAAATTCGCAGGGAGCCCCAGGGTTCTCTGGCTGCCCTCTGTGTGGTCCCTGAAGACACGGCCGCAGATGTCTGTTCCTGATAAGTCCAGAGACCAGGGGCGGGAAGACACCCATCAAGGCTCCGCCGGAGGATGCTGAGCCCGGGCCTCCTGCTGGGAGACAGAGGGCTGCGGCTTCAGCTTTCTGTTTTTTGGCAGGTGTGGGGGAGGTTCCTCCTGCTTTTTGAGGATTCCTTTTTGCCTGCCACTGTCAGCTGACAATGAAATCTTTCCAGTGTTGACATTCTGCTAAAGGAGACTATCAGCACTAAGACCAAACATAAGGCTCCAATATTCACTCTAAGAAAGTCTCCAAATGGAGATTGCGATTCACATTGCTTTTTTTAAACAGGGCAGTCTTCTTAGGGAGAGATGTATGCCCAGCAGGTATGAAAGGGGAATGGCTGATTAAGCTCAAGTGTAACAGAGAAAATAAATCTACAAACCATTGTTCCAGTTGCTGGTAAGTCCTCACCCCTACAGAGAAAAGAAGCAATCCCCTGTTTATGGAGTATCTACCAGGTACTCAGCCCAACTCTAGTCTTCACCACAACACCATGAAGAGGGTATTATGCTCCTGTTTTAAAGACGAAGAAACTGAAGTTCACAGAGATTCAGATGTGTGTCCTTGGGCACAAAGCTAACAAACGATTGAGCCAAATGGCTCAGATTTGTCTGAATCTGAATCCCATGCCCTTTCCCTCACATGTCATATTTACTGCTGGTCCAAGTGAATATTAGGCTCTTGTTTAAAATTAAGATCATGTTTTCTCCATTTCCAGTAACAAGCTGAAATTTACTCATCATGATTTGAGGTGAGGCCTCCTGTATGGGAGTTTTCTGGACAAAGGAGTTCACCCCTTTCTGGTTCCTTTAGATGGATCCTGCTTGGCTGCATACATCCACACTCATTTGTATAAAACCCACCCCAGGTATGTGGGTTTTGTCTTCAGAATTCATCTAACCCCCCTTTTTGACTGTCTGCTCTGCTCTTTTTTGCTCTCAGACTTCTTGAGAAATCTCTAACTTCTCCTGGTTATTTGGATTCTGTGTCTTAGCTACTGTTCTCTCTCTGTCCTGGTCCCAACAATCTGGTTTTGTCTTCCTCTTCTGGTGCTGACACAGTTACTGATGTCCTCTCCCAGGTCCCATGCAAAGCTATGAAGAGCAGGTGGTCCTAGATGCAGCTGCCTGGCCCCCCTTGTCGGGGGAGCACTGGGCTGCTGTTTATCTGCACCATACCTTTAGTGCAGGGATTTCTTTTTTAAATAGAAATGTCCTGGCAGTACAGTTCATGTTTCTGCTTTCTCAAGTAGTGATACAAACATTATTGCAATATAGTAAAACTGTCAGACCATTGAGAAGCTCAAGATCAAACGTCTCTTGACAGTTCTGCTATTTTGTTTATTTACTTCTGTTTCTGACCTTTGCAGTTAATGCTGTTTGTTTCTGCTATCAGTGTAGATTTTTATGCACAACTGTCTTAGTCAAACCTGAAGGTGCTTTTATCACGCCTAAGGTGTGAAGGGCACGGGCTTTGTGAGAAGTAAGCCTTTGTTTTTAAGGAGATCTCCCTTGGTTACTTGCCTCTGCTATCCTCTGTTCTACGTGTTGGTTAATATTGCCTGAAAGGGGTGCTAAGTTGTCTGCTAAAAGCCCTACCTTGAGGAATAGATTGGTGGTTCTCAACTTTTTTTCCACCCAGATCCAGTGTTTTGAAAGATTCGATCTGCAAATTGCATTTGTTTTCCCCGTTATTCTTATATTAATTTCCCTGAGACACACAGTTATTAAGTGGCAGAGTGAGATTTGAACACAGGTCTGTCAACTAAAACCTGAACACTTGGCCCCTATGCTGCAGGTCAAATTAAGATAAGCATTTGGTTGAGCTATGTACAATTGCCAATGTTTGACTACTTTTGACCTACAAAAATGATAATTGCCTGTAGTTCCACCAGGCAATATTATTGGACTTAATTAATATAATTTCAAATAGAATCAATGCTTTGTATGTCCATTGGCTTAGAGAGAATTATCCTGGGAAACATACAACTTCTAAGAACACTTCGTAATAGTGGCAATAACTCTCACACCACACTCCCTGCCATGGACCCCTCACTCCATCTGCCTTGCCCTGCCCAACGCTTAGACTCCCACAGGCTCTTTGGGTAGGGGACATTAGCTTGGGAAACACTAAGTTGAATCTAAAACATGAATTCTGTCTGAGGTGACTTTTTTTTTTTTTAAAGCATAGTAGTCACACACAATTCGTGTCCAAAGAGGATTCTGAGAACTTTTCATTTATACGTTGTCTAGTTCTTTGTCCCTGGTCATGCATGGAGTGAAGGAGAAACTTCGAAGAAAGAGAGAACATATGATTTTAGGAAAAACCTCATGACTTGAGACTCTCAGCGAAGACTGAGATTGTTTGTCATTTCTAACTATATGAAGGCTTCCTGTAGAGAGGTCATTAGTTGTCATCATCATCAAAATAGCTCACATTTATTTGTTTTATACCTTACAAAGAACTCTTACATACATTGGATTCTCCTAACACGCCTGTGAGACAGATGTTATTAAGTCTCCTAATCTTGCAGATAAGAAAACTGAGTGAAGCTTAAGTTTGTGGTAGTGGGATCTTTGATTCTAGAGCAGTCCAATTCTAGACTGTCCAATAGATTTAGAACTGTCCAATAGAATCATTGTGATGATAAAAATATTCTATATCTGTGCCATTCAATATGGTAGCCACTAGTCACATGTGGCTGTTGAGTACTTGAAATGTGGCTAATATCACTGAATTTTAAGTGAGAATAGCCACTCGTGGCTAGGGGCTACTGTATTAGACAGTGTAGCTCTATAATCTGTGTTCTCTTCTTTGCCACATTTTCTCCATTTGGTGCAGGGATTCTGAAGACTGAAGGAAAGAGTAAGAACATAAACTCTAGCATCTGATTTTGATGGATACAAAATTTTTTCAACACTGAAAGAAGTTACAAGAAATTACACATGAGACTTGTACAATTTCCTTACGTGAAGGCCACTAGACTGTGTGATACTCTGATTTGTCTGGGATTCTTAGTCCCAAAAACCTTTAGGACAGGCTAAACGAAACTTTCCCAGTTTCTTTCTAGCCATATGGTCTTATAACAAACATGACTACTTCCTGCTCTGTTTGGTCTGAATCTTGTTAATCTGCCAACTGGTTAGCACCATTATAAAGCAGCTTTTACCTGAAGATGCTATTAGCATGTGAAATTAGTCTAAACTTAAACTACATTTTGCCAAATTGCCCTTCAAATCTGCTCTTGAAATAGAGTCTGTTCACCGTAGAGGTTTTGTTTCTTGAGTGTCAGGCTATCTTCCATTAGGTCAGATAATTTGCTTTAAAAGTTTTTTATTATCAGATATGCAGCATTATTTGCCACAGCCTAAACTTTGGTAGAGTTATATATATATTTTTAAAAGTTTCACTTCTGCAATGGAGAAAAAATATATTTTGTTGCCCAACAAACAAATGATTTCTTATGGTTTCATAAAAAATAATTTAAAATTATTATTTTGTTAAATTTCACTTTACTCACTGATGCGTCTAATTATTCCCTGTCACTGAAATCTCTAAACGTTGCCAAAAAACCTTCTTGCTTTTCTACACTCTACTGTCAGTGATGGTAAGCAATACAAAGAATCAGAAATGAATGAATTAAAAAAATTTTTAAAGTTATATAAAGGAGGATATGTTTGTATATGTGGTTCCCCTAAAAATTTATGGTTCATTTCTTTCAAAATAACTTTCTATTAGGTTTTACAAAACAATTCATGCTAAGCAGAAAGATTAGAAAAATCAGAAACGGTTATTCCAAGACTTTCTTGAATGAGTAAAATATTTTTAAAGGTCCTTTTGAAAAACTGACATAAGGTGGCCAACTCTTTGTTCAGTTAAATAAAGACAATTTAAAAAAAGAGAGAAAGAAAATGAACTTTTCTATCATCACTTCTTAGAAGAAAGGATATCATAATACTAAAAAAAGAAAGAAACAATCTTAGAATAAAGAATAACCATTTAAAGTGAAAAAATTTAGCTTTATAACCATCATCCCAATGCTTTCTTTTTCTCGTTTTGACCCGGACCTGGAAACATGTCATGCTGGAAGGCATTTGTAGACAGTAAGTATAGAGAAGAAAACAAAAGTCCCCTTGAATCCCACCTTGCATGCTGTTCAATTATTCCATGACGCTTCATTGCAATAGTTATGCCCATGTCTGTGAAAGAAGAGACCTGCATTGTGCTTGGTAGTTCCTGCCACTCCTGCCTTGTCTAGCTCCCTTTCTAGAGTGTTTGCAAAGCCTGCCTACAGGCCAAAGGATTGCAAGTGACATACTATCAGCACAATCTTTAGAGACTCTTAAGAGTCACTTAAGTTTTTTCCATATTGTTGACTCTCCTTAAAAAACATTTATTAGTCCAACCAAAACAAAATGGGAGATAACTTGGATAGGAAATGTGTGCCACTCAAAGCCCATAATTTCCTCTATGCCGGCCAGGACCTAAGCAGTAGGAGGAATTGTGCTGTACTAGTTAAGAGCGTGGGCATTGAAGCCTGCTGCTCTTAGCACTAGCTTGATAAGGTTCTGAGTGTCAGTTTTCCCATCTATAAAATGGGGATACTTATGTCTTCCTACCTATTAAAGTTGTTGTGAAGATTAAATGTCAGTGGTTAGCACAGGATCCGGACCATGGTAAGGGCGCAGTGAATGACAGCTATTGTTGTTTTTATCTGCAGGACATTGGGTGCTGGATGGGTGGAAGGTAAAGGAGCTTTTGTGCTTCTCATTGTTTGGGGTGCATTGTCACTGCTCACTAAGTATCAATACTAATCATCATAGAAAGTGGGTGGATGCTCTTTGGAAAGGGCACGAAAGGTCTCTGCAGGGCAAATGTCAGCCTCTTTGATGTGCTGCTGGGTCAGAGCTAGCTTCTCAGAAACCCCAAAAGACTCAGATTTGCCTCCTGCTGAATGTCGATGTTTTCTGAGGCGCAGGATCCTGGAGGGAGAAGTTGAGAGAAAGCTCAAGTGTGGGTGGCACTCCCTGCAGAAAAGCTGCCAGAGGAATGCAGGGGGCTGGGACCTGAATCGGCAATCGCCCTTTGTGAAGGGGTCCGAGATCTCAGATGCTCCCTGGGACGGCTTGGCCTTCAGAGAAGACAAATTCTAGAAGAAAGTCTGATTGTTGCTGAGGAAAAGTAAAGACATTTTTATTTCTTCGTTTTTATTCTGACTTTGCTTTGTTGAGGGACAGGATTTGGGGTTTGGGGGGAGACGGAACAGCTCAGAGAAGGTCTGTGACACTCATCTACAAATCTACTGACTAAAAGCTCTTATGTCTTCTCTTCTAAACAAGTATTATTTTATTTTTTTGTCCATCAAAACTGGCTTGGGTTTTGTTGGAGAGCTTTTGGTTAATGCAAGAAGACTGTTTTTGCCGCAGATAACAGTCTCTTCTCCTTTCTTGGCTATCCCATCACTAGGGAGGAACTTTTGGCAGCCTGTGGTGCTCCAGATGGTATTGTCTGAATCTAGAAGCACAGGTTGACTAAAATATTGGGGCTATAACGTTGGCAAATTATTTAACTCCCCAAGCTTCATTTTCTCCATCTTTCAAATGGGGATAATAAGAATTCCTAGCTTATAAGGCATTTATGAAGAACCAATGTAATGACGCTTGCAAAAAATTGAGCCCAGGCCTGGGCAGGGTCAGCCCCGAGTAAATGGCAGTTGGTAGCGTGATTGCTGCAGGACAAGCAGAACCAGGCTTGATGTTTCGCAACTTATGTGGCTGATTTCTGAGCTTTGGACAGCACTAGTGCATTTTCGTCCATCACAATTTTCTTCCCTTGGGAACCTGTAGGGGCATGTGCCCCCAAGCCTCCCACCCCAAAGAGAAGCAAAACTAGGGGTGATGGTAAAAGGAATCATTGCTCCCCCTAAGCACAATCTTCAAACAGTGGTGTCTTTTTAACGCATTTTAAGATAGTATGGTGACTTCAGATTTGTTATATTTGTGATGAAAAGATGCTAGACAAAGCCATGAGAAATACGTCATTGGCACACAATCAAGGTAGTCAACAGGTGGACTCTTTCTTATGTGTTCGTTCCCTCACCTCCCCATGGTGTAGGTCCTTGCCCTGGGACCCCCGGCTCACTCCTGCTGTCACTTGAACGCTTCTGCCCCTCTGCATCCTCGTCTTGGGGTCTCAGTCTCCCCTTTCCCCTCGGGGCCCTTCTTAGGGTTGAGTCATGCTTTATTTGGAACCTAGGGCTATATAAGCCACCTCTCCCATAGCTGTAGGAACTGAAGGTAACATGAGGCAAAGGTGCTCAAAAATTGTAATAAAATTCAAGAAAACAAAGGCTGTCAATAAGGGCTGCCTTTTCTGAATTTTCTAAGCATGGTGATAGATTGTGTTGCATCTTCCACGTTTTTACCTTTGTGATCAACACTTATTAAATGTGGTTGGGCTCTGAGATGCCTTCTGCGGCTGTGCAACAGAGTTGTGTTATATTTTACTTTTGTTTTTCCTGTTTAAAGCTAATTATTCCCCTATGGGGACAGCGTATGCCTTTCAATCTGGTGAGTATTCTGTTTTCCAAGTGCCTCCCAAATCTGGCTGTATATCAGAAAAAACTGGGGGCAATGGTTGCCAAACAATTCTGGGGCTTGCCCTTGAGGATAATTCAGTGGGTCTGGGCTGGGTCCAGGTATGCCCGTTTTTATCAGTTATCTTGGGAGATGCTGATGGAGTAGGTTCATGGACCAGTGTTTAGGAACTGCTCTGTCTGATAACCACACACGCACACACACATAACCCCCCACACACCCCTGCTCCTGCTCTCCAGCAGATAATAAATCCCTCCATGGGATCAGCAGCTCAGGGCTTCCCTTTTCCAAAGGAGACAGTCTTCAAGAAGATTTTGAATGATAAGAAGCCAAGTCTGGTCAAATTTCCAGAGATGGAATTTAACAGTGACTGATTACTCATCATCTGCTACTTGAGTGTCATAATAAAGACAAATGGGAACTTGGGAAAAGATCTCTCTAGAACTCACCTATAGCAGCCAGTGATCTGTAGACCACAGGCAGGCTGCTGGGCCCTGAGAAGAGCAGTTATTAGTTAATAGGTACGCACTGAGCTTATAAAATGCTTTATTAACGACAAAATCCTAAACATTAGACAGGGTCCTATTTTGTGGTCCGTATGCTGACTAAATTCCCAGATGACTTTAATGAGCAAATGGCAGCCCATTAAAATTACAGGAGTTTTGCAAAGAAAATAGCTCCCCAGAGGAGGAGAAGAAAACCACCAGGCTGCTACTGTGTTGATAGTTGTCCCAGGAGCTCCCTTCTCTTGCCCAAAGCTCGCTGGTGGAAGAAAATCTGCTGCTTTGAAAAACGTTCGCTCCTGTCTGGCCCATCCTCCTGTGTCAGAGACGTTGCTTGCCCTCGCTAATCAGTTCTCAGCCTGGCTGACCTTGAAGCAATGGAGAAAACAACACTTTTGTGTGCATTATTTTAATAAAGGAAATATTTATTATTAACCATTGGGAAAGAATGAATTTGTTTTTCCATTTTAGTATAGAGACCTCAGCTTTCTAAGGGACGATATTGTAAAGTAATAACCATTTACCTCTCCTAAGTTATCAAACTGTAAACTCTTGTATGAATTAGAGGTCACTGGAATGTTTGCTTTCTTTTGTCCTCAGAAAAGGCCCTGTTTCCTGCAGACCAAAGGGGCGTTTCTGATTTCTTCTTTTTTTCCTGTATTTTTCTGGGTGCCCAGACACGCTTGGGACATGGTTCTCACTGTCTTAGAGCTGCTCTTCAGAGATGGCAACTTGAGTATTTCTTTTTAGTGCACATACCATACAAGTGTCCTTCATACCATGTGGGGAGAGTTTTTAATGACCCCTGAGATGATAAACTTTTTGTTTCAGCTCCTGTGTGTGCTTTGTGCTAAATGCAGCATTCTAGAACCCTTGCCGTTGCTGGTCCCTAAGTGGACCTCAACCTTCAATTGACAAATTCTGAGAGGCACACAGAACAAAAAACTTATTCATTATGTTAAATGATAGTATAGTGTACTGTACTATAGCTTATATCATTGCTATCCAACAGAACTTTCTATGATGCTGGAAATGTTTTATATCTGTGCTGTCCAAGAGGAAGCTACTAGCTCTATCTGGTTATTAAGACTTGAAATGTGGCTAGTGTGACTGCGGAACTGAGTTTTTAATTTGATTAATATTTTTAGACTTCTTTTTTTAGAGTGGTTTTAGGTTCATAACAAAATTGAGAAGAAGGTACAGAGATTTCCCACATACCCTCTGCCCCCACTCATGCATGCTGCCGCCGTTATCAACATCCCCACCCAGTAGGACATTTGTTACAATTGATGAACCTGCACAGACACCTCATTGTCACCCAAAGTCCATAGTTTACATTATGTTTGACTTTTGGTGTTGTGCATTCTATGGGTTTGGACAAATGTATAATGACATGTACTCACCATTATAGTATCATACAGAGTAGTTTCACTGTCCTAAAAATTCTCTGTTCTCTCCCTATTCATCCCCCCACACTCCCCAACACCTGGCAACCACTGATCTGTTTATTGTCTCCATAGTTTTGCCTTTTCCAGAATATCGTATAGTTGGAACCATAGCATATGTAGCCTTTTCAAATTGGTTTCTTTCACTTAGTAATATGCACTTAAGCTTCCATATCTTTTCTCTTTGGCACTGAATAATATTCCATTGTCCAGCTGTACCACAGTTTATTTATCCATTTACTTATTGAAGGACAGCTTGGTGTCTTCCAAGTTTGGCAATTATGAATAAAGCTGCTATAAATATCCATGCGCAGATTTTTGTGTGGATGTAAGTTTTCAGCTCCTTTGGGTAAATATCAAGGAGTGTGATTGCTGGATCATATGGTAATTTAATTTCAACTGATTAAAATTCAAATCAAAATAGCCATATGTGGCTAGCGGCTACTGTATTGGGTAGCGCAGTGTTACACATTAAAGCTTTTTCCTTGAAGAATTTGAAGCAAGCTAGAACAAATAGTATAACTTTAAAAGAAGGAAAAAAGGAACAAAGAAAAGCAAGAGTGAGGCAATATGGAGGCAAAAATAAGGCTCAAATATATACCAGAGTAATCTATCTCCACGTGGACTGGCCCCGACTAGGACGCTATGTTTTCTAACAGAGAACACATATAAGAAAGGAACCTTGCCAACTGCCCAAAGGAGGAAGCCCAAGGGCCCACAACAAACCAAGATTAAACAGGGATTCTCTCCAAGCATTCTTCTTTCGTCTGTGTTGTTTTCCTGCTTAAAACCTTCCAGTGGCTTCCAACTGTCTTTAGAATAAAATTCAAAGTTCTTGCCATGTTGTGTCAGTCAGAGTTATTGGCTGCAAGCAAAAGAAGTGAACTCTGAGTGATTTAAGCCACAAACAAGTCGTTGAAAGGATACGGGGGTGGGAAGCCTGGAAACTGTGGGGAGCTGCAGGAGCAGCCTCAGAAAGCAATCAGGAGTGAGGAAGAAGAGGCGGAGCCGGGACTACAGCTGGCATCTCGCCACCAGCCATTTAGTAAGGACACTGCTTCTGCCATGGTAGAGCATTCCAGGCCTTTACGTGCCAACCACTCTGCTCGCCATGAGATGCTGGACCCTGTTATGAAGCTGTGGTCTTTGTTGCCCCTGGAAACCTATTCTGATGTGATGCTGGCATCACCTGAGTTCTGGGTGGATTCTCCAGTATTCATGCTTTTGCATCACTAGCCCCCAGTTTAAAGACTGGGACTTGTGTATCTGATTGGCTGAGTGTAGACCAGGCACCAGGGCCCTAGCTTCAGGAGAGGCTGGAGAGCAAGTCTTTAGTGTTTTCAAGTTTTATAGCAGGATGTGGTATGCCTTCCATAAAGACTCAGAAGCTGAGAAATTCCTAAAATGTCAGAAAGGGGTTCAGCCACTTGGTAGACAACAAGGAAAGAGAGGAAGGAGAGAGGGAAAGAGGGAGGGAAGGGGGGAGGAAGGACTCACCAAACATGCCACAAGGACCTGCCTGATCCAGCCCTTATCTGACCCTCCCACTCTCACCTTTGGTCACTGTTCTCCAGCTGTACTGACTTCCTTTTTGTTTCCATGACATCCTCTTGTTTTTGCACTTGCCATTCCCTCTGCCCGCAAAAATCTGCCTCCTCATCTTTTAGGTCTCCTTTAAAGTGTCACCTCCTTAGTGAGGCTTTGTTTGATGAGCTACTACAACTCTTGATTGTCCCTGCTCATCACTCTTCATTGTATCATCTTGTCATTTTCACTATAATACTTGTCACTACGTGATACTAGTGTATTTGTTTACTTCCTTGTTTATTGTTTGTCTCTTCCCATCCCTGCCCCTAGAATGTAGGCTCCATGAGAGCTGGGATCATCTATGTCTTGTTCTCCACTGCATCTCTAGTACCTAGAGTGCTGGCTAGTTTGAAGCAGAAATCTACATTAAAAGCACATGGTTGTGGGTACCTCACCGCTGAGTCCCATTGAAGGTTCTTGAGGCTCAGCAGGTAAACTAGGTTCGGTAAGAAATTCATGGGTTCTCAATCTGACACTGCCTCTCAGCCTATCACATACGTGTAGATACTGGAGTGGAGAATGGAAGTCCTGGGACAGAAAGCCCATCCTGCAGATCCCTTGGAGGCTGTAGGAGATGCATGGTCCTCCAGACTAGTCCTATGGCTTAGAGAGTTTAGGGCGTGATGAGGTATGTACCAGATGTGTAGAGCCATAGTTGTTCTTCTTGACCTTATAGGGTTTAGCCATGGCCCCAGATGTAAATTTTGGCCAAATTAATGTTGCTGTGGAGTGTCTTAGAACTTAGACAAGTTCTTGAACTGTTTCCTAAAATAGTAGCAGCACATATAGGAGAAGATACATCGATTTTCCCTATAGCTGTGATATCATAAGGTAGTAGACTATATCTGGGATGTGGCCATGTGAGCACTTCATTCCGCAAGCCATAAATGAAAACTAGTCCTTTTACCAAGTAGTCACACCTTGCCAAAGATATGATTGTTATTTCCTTTATATATTGGAGATGCTTATGATGCTTTAAAGGAAAGACTTGTGTGTAGAGGTATAAGTTTTCAATCAGAAGAAGGATGGGCAAGGATGAGTCAACTAGGCTTTCCTTGATCCTTGCCCATCCTGGTCCTTTTTGGCCCATTTGTAGTGCTGTAAGGTCTGAGGAATGCCTTTATGCTCTTGATGCCAGTGTGTTCTTTGCTCCCAAGACCATCACCTCCGCTCACTATGAGTTTAGGTGACTGTAGATCATGAGACATATTTGGGAGATTGACACCAGGAACCGAAAATCTGTCCTTCTTATTTTATGAGTGAAATCGACTTTCTAAAGAATGAGCAGAGAAAAATGCTTTCTTTTCCTCTGAGATAATGTAATACAAAATGGAGTGGGTTGGGGGAACCAGTATAAATTCAGTTCCTGATCATTTTGGAGGTGGTATCATGTACAAAACACAGTGATGTCCTGGGGATACAAGATGAAAAAAGTAGACATGCTAGGAGTTCATTGATTAGTGGATAATTATAAGTAATTAAACCAAAGTTCTGCATAAAGTTCTAGAAATTTGAGAAGGGTACCTGACTTAATCTGGAAAGTATCAGTGAGTGAGTGAACCCGAAGGATGATGTCAGGCAACGGAGGTGGGACAACAGATCCAAGTCTTTAAAAACAATTAAGAGTAAGACACAGGCAAAGGGAGAAGGATTCTAGACGGAGAGA
The DNA here is from genome assembly GCF_021613505.1 of Equus quagga. Lineage (NCBI taxonomy): Eukaryota > Metazoa > Chordata > Mammalia > Perissodactyla > Equidae > Equus > Equus quagga. The sequence continues at coordinate 81,784,696 of NC_060274.1, read as the reverse complement.
ACAGCACCTCAAAATGAGTGAAATCAGAGCAGTTCCAAGGGACTGGTCCAGAAAGTGCAAAGCTGGAGAGGATGGAAGGAAGGTGATGTCATCAGAGCCGCCAAACTTTCTGAAGAAACAAACATGGCAGCAATGTGTGAGGTCTTCGTCTGGTTGGAGATCTGTAAAACAATTATGCTGACAATAAGCTCACTTATAAGGGTGGAAAGCAAGATCTGTGTCACATACATCAAGCTCATTCAGACATGTGTCAGGGGAAACTGAGAGACTTAAGTCCAAGCAATATTGTTAATATTCTCCATCAAATGTTGGACTCAGGCCAGAGAGACTTTTCTGTAATAAATTTTTTCCCTTGGATTTTATCCTGTGTGATAGATGAAGCTTGAGAAGCACTCTTTAAACCAGAAGCAACTGACATTTTGGTCTTGTAGAATGTGAGTATGTATGGCTGCAGTCGGAGAGGGAAGGAAATTATTTTTATTCAGCAGAGTATCTTTGTTGGAGAGATTATAAAGCATGCTACAAACATTAAGTCATTGAGCTTTCCTCTTTTCATGGAAACATTTGCTCAATTGGCCCATGTATAAAACAGTTTTCTTGCCTGAAATGGCAAAGAAGCACTGATATGGGAATTGAGCCTAATAGGTCCGGAGACACACACCAGTCATGCACCAGGTGCTTTTTTTAAGTCTGGCCTACAAAGGACTGTCTTCTTTAAGACACCACCGGCTATCTGGCCTGCAGGCGTCATTTAGGAATTCAGCAAGTATTTATGGAGTGCCTTGGTGTGCCAGGCTCAGCACCAGACTGTGGGTCACAGTGGCCAAGAAAACGGAAACAGGTCCCTCCTCTCATGAAGCTCAAGTTCTGTTTGGGGGACGTGACAATAATCAAATCTCAAATAGGAGAATGTTAGATGGTGGTTAATGCCATGAAGGCACTCTAACAGGATCCCGGGATTGAGAATGGTGGGTGGGGAATGGTCAGGGAAGGTTTCTCTGAGGAAGTGCACTGGGCAGACTTGAATGATAAGGAGTCAGCCATGCAAAGGTCCAGAGGGAAGGAAGAACAAAGGCCTTGAGGAAGGGATTGGCAAGTTCACCAAGAGCTGTGGGGTGATTCAGGCTGAGGGTTCAGAAATCAGCCTGTTCTGGTTTGATCCCAGCTCTGCCACATACAAACTGCATGACTTTGGACATGTTACTTATGTCTCTATATTTTACTTTTTTTCTCTGTAAAATGGGAAATATAGGATCTGCCATAGGACGCCTCTATGAGATAAACAAGCACAACGCCTGACAAAAAGCGAGCTTAGATAAATGTAGCCCTTCTTCTTCAAAAACTAATATATTAATAATTAGTTCAATGAACTTTTATCGAGCATCTATATTTTCCAGGCATTATACTGCAAACTTAGTGCTGAGGTGCCTTCTGCTGCTGTCATATAGTCCTAAGGTTTGAGGAAAGAACCCCCTCTCTGGGCTTTGACCTCAGGATTGATAGAAGACACATACACAGGGAATAAGCTATTTATTGAAACATCACAGATGGTACTACTTGTGAGCTAAATGCTGGGTTATTGTACCTCAAAACACTTATTTCCCAAATAAATAATTATTGTGTGCCTGCTCTATGTTAAGCAATATTTTAGGTGCTGGAGACAAACAGTGAATAAGAGGAAGTCTTTGAGCTTATGGATTTCACAGTTGAAAATTCTTGGAAAAGACTTTTCAATGTCTAATTTGATTAGAGGTTTCAACAAATAATCATGAAAAGGCGTGAGATACTCCTATTATAATCTTTCTCTGAGTACAACTAAAATAGGGTATTTGGAAGAAGGATTCTATTTGGCCACCAAACTTTTCACCACTCTAAATTTGGAACCCAATTTTCAGTGATCAAGAGGTGGATAACGTAGGAAATTTGAATGGCAATGTAAGACATTGGTTCCTTTTCTCATTCAAGAAGAAGTCCAGAGGAAGCATGTTTGTACGTATTGAAAGAGCTTGTGTTAGAATCAAGCAGCCCTGGGCTTGAGGGTTGCTTCCATCTCTTAAGCCTTAAGCCTTAGCTTCCTCCTCTGTAAAGTGGGAATACTGTCTACCTGAATTTTTGTGCAAATTGAATGAGATAATATAAAGTTTCCAGCACAGTAAGTGATATTGGCACGAAATGAAATCCACTTACTAGCCCTCTCCTTCTCCTCTGTTCCTCCCCAAAACACACACACACACAAACTCAAAACAATTTTCTTCTTCACCACCAGCAAATCACAATTAAGATTTGGGCTCATGGTTAACCTCAATGATAAAAATTTTGCTGAGGCTAAAGATTTGAGGCATTGTTTTGGGACTTGTTATCTCAGGTGCCCACCACTTCCTGACCTGAGAAGCAGTTTTCTCATTAAAAAAAGGGAGAGTGATGGCTATCAACAGCAATCCCATGGGCTGATGGTGAGGATTAAGTGAGATAATATATACAAAGGGCATAACACAATGTCTGGCACAGGGGAAATGTTAAATCATGGCTGTTACTCATATGTAGATATTTTAGGCTGACAGTAGAGGGTTCCTAGACCAAATTGTCATTGCTAGATGGTCTTGGTAAAAGATCCTACCCTTACTAGTAGCAAAACCAGAGACATTACAAGAAAAGAAAACCATGTACTAATATCTCTTGTGAATATAGATGTAAAAATCCTTTGCAAAAATATTAGTGGGTCTGGCCCCGTGGTGTAGTGGGTAAGTTCAGCGTTCTCTATTTCTATGGCCCAGTTTTGCGGTTCCAATCCTGGGCATGGACCTACACCGTTCATCAGCCATGCTGTGGTCGTCACCCACATACAAAATAGAAGAAGATTAGCACAGATGTTAGCTCAGGGCAAATCTTCCTCAGCAAAAATAAATAAATAAATAGTAAATTGCATCCAACAAAATATAAAAAGGGTAATACATCAGGACCAAGTGAAGTTCATCCCAGGAATGCATCATCCCAGGAATAGATGTAGTTCATCATATTAACAGATTAAAGAAGAAAAGATCATTTCAATAGATGCAGAAAAAGCATTTCACAAATTCAACAATCATCCAAGATAAATACTCTTAGCAAATTAAGCACAGAAGAGGGGCCTGGCCCATGGCTGAGTAGTTAAGTTTGCACGCTCCATTTCAATGGCCCAGAGTTTTACCAGTTCAGATTCTGGGTGCAGACATGGTACCACTCATCAGGCTATGCTGAGGTGGCATCTCACATAGCACAACCAAGGATACACTTCCTCAAGTGTAATTGAGAAGCAAAACAACGAAAAGGCATACATCTTGGAAAAGTAGAAATAAATCTGTGTCTATTTGCAAATTATGTGATTGTCTATGTAGAAAACCCTAAAGAATCTATGGATGCTCCTAGGAATAAAAGGTGAGTTTAGCAATGTTGTAGAATACAAGATCAATATAGAAAGTGAATTATATTCCTATATACCAGTGATGAACAATTGTAGATAATGACAACTATGTTTCTCCCTGTGGAAGAATGAAGTGATAGATGAGCATGGGAATAATGCTAGAATGAAGCCAATGGTGCTGGATTGGAGTCAGAGATATCAATATGAAGTCATGTTTATTTTTATATGTATACAGATAAACAGATACAGAAGTAAATACATACAGGTATACACATGGGTTAGTATATACACATATATATCCTAGCTCTGTCCACTAAGACAGCCTGGAAGGCAGTGACATCCCTCAGCAATGAACACATCTAGCTCCATGTCTTGGTTTCTAAATATCATTCTCCAATAAAAGGAACCAGGTGTTCTTGGAAAAATGGCTAATTCTAAGGCTACAGCAGTGAAAATATAAAACGAACCTGGAGCATCTTGTGGTGCCAGAATGTATAGAAGTGGTTTAAAAAAAAAGAAAAAGAAAGAAAGAAGGCATATCAAAAGGATACAAGAACCAACCGGAAAGAGTTCCCAATGGCTGAAGCTGGAAAATTTGAGCAGCAAAATAAATAATGATAGTAATGGATTATAACCCCCCAAATAAAAGAGATATCCATGAATTCACACTGATATAAATACATGACTGAATGGATAAATACACGGGGAGAAGGGACAACTTTTTCTTAGAGAGGAATTTCAATTAATAAATGTAGAAAGAATGAGGGAAATAGAAAATCACCATTAGAACACCACAGTAATAATTGCTGTGTGCAAAATCCATTGAGAAATCCTAAAAATAGTGGGTGAAACTTTAAAGAGAAATGGGATATCTGCATAGCCTCAAAGTATCTTCTTTGAAATATATGTTCCTGTGGTGGTTTTAACATGTGTCTGCAAATTCTTTGATATTCCTTCCTCCAGGAACTGGAGTTTAATTCATCTTCCTGTGAATGTAGTCTGGACTGAGTGACTTGCTTCTAATAAAAAGAGAAAATTAATAACTTTTCCTTGGAGAAATCTCACAGAGACTAACTTAATCAAGCGATCAGGGTTAATATCACCACCAATAAGATATGTTGATATCATATCCCTGAAATGTTGCAAAGAGCATATCACCTTGGTGGTCTTCCTTCCAAAAATCTATAACTCAGTCTAACCCTGAGAAAACATCAGACAAACCCAAATTGATGGATATGCTACAAAATGTCTGACCAGTATTCTTCAAACATGGTACACAAGGGACTGTCACAGACCAGAGAAGAAAACTAAATGCAATGTGGTGTCTTGGATGGGATCCTGGGACAGAAAAAGGACAGTAGTGGAAAGACTAGAGAAATCTCAATAAGTCTGTAGTTAATAGTATTGTACCAGTGCTAATTTCTTAGTTTTGACGATTGAACCATGGTCAAGTAAGATATTAACATTAGGGGGAGCTGAGTGAAGGACATATGGGAACTTCATGGTCTTTCCCACTTTTTTCAAAGTCTAAAATTATTTCAAAATGAAAAACGCAAAAAAAGAATAAGGAAGATCAGTGGGAGCTGATAGTGAGCTAAATTCTCATCCATCATGGCAGAAAGTGCAGTGGTCCCCCCCTCATCCGTGGTTTCACTTTCTATGGTTTCAGTTACTGCTGTCAACCATGGCCCTGAAGTAGATGATCCTCCTTCTGACATATTGTCAGTAGGTCAGTAGCAGCCTAACTCTACGTTGCAGTGCCTTCGTCATTCACCTCACTTCCTCTCATCATGTAGGCATTTTGTCAGGTCATTTCACCACAAGAAGAAGGGTGAGTACAGTACAAAAAGATATTTGGAGAGCAAGAGATCACATTCATTTAACTTTTATTGCAGTATATTGTTATAATTTTTCTACTTTAGTATTAGTTATTGTTGTTAATCTCTACTGTGCCTAATTTATAAATTAAACTTTATCATAGGTATATATGTATAGGAAAAACCTAGTATCTATATAAGGTTCAGTACTATCTGTGGTTTCAGGCATCCACTGGGGGTCTTGCAACATATCCCCCATGGATAAGGGGGAACTACTGCAGTTATTGCCCCAAATTAGTAAGTCAAGGCGTAGTATTTTAAGCACAATATCTAGTGATACATGGGTAACTATCTGAAGAAACAGCTAGAAGAGTTAAAAGTGGTTTCTTCTGGGGAACAGGCTAGAGCGGAGGAACAATGGACCTGTGGGCAGCTGCTTTTCATTGCAAGCCTTTCTGTGTGCCTTTTTAAAAAACTTACCAAAAAACTTGCAAAAACATTTCTCCAGATGTTAACATCTTATATAACCATTGTACAATGATCTAAAACCAGGGAATTAACACTGATAGAACGTTACTAACCAATTGGCAGATTAACTGCTATCTACTATTAATTAATCTACAATTTTCTTTGTTCCTCTAATGTCCTTTATCTGGTGCAGGATCCAATCTGTGATGTCACGTTGCATGTAGTTATTTATCCTCTCTCCTTAATCTCTTCCAATCTGTGACAGTGACAGCTCCTCAGTCTTTCTTTGTCTTTCAGGTCTTCTAAAGACTACTGGCTGATTATTTTGTAGGATATTTCTGAATTTGGGTTTTTCCGAATTTGGATTTGTCTGTTGTTTTATGCTTTTTTGATCACACACACATTGCTCTTGATTTAAATAAACAAAATGCATAATTCAAATAAATTTTTTTCCTCAGTGGATGTTACCTCAGTGATCTTTTCTGATGTTAAACATACTCCTCTGTCAGGAATTAATTTTTATATATTCAGTCTTTTCTAAGGCTCTTAATGTGGGCTTTGTTTTTTTCTGATTCCTTCTTCGGTGGAGGTGAAGAACAATCCTAATTTCTAGCCCCTCCTCAGGGTTCAAGCTAATAGCAAAGGAACAGGTCTGTTTCCCTCAGGTCTGGGAGGAGACCAACACAGAGGCAGGGCCTGGCTTTGGCCCACGCGGAGGTGCCTCAGGGGGCTGTTGAAATGAGGGCAAGCCTCCTCAGCCAAAGGTTCTGGCACCCCCCCAAGGCACCCCTTCTCCCCTGTGCTGCTGAGGACATTTTCAGGTCTCTGCCTGTCAAACGCCTGCCTTTGGCCCAATCTCAGCCTCTCACTCCTTTTAAACAAAGGGAGCAGAAATTGTCGGCATCTCCAAATGCACTCTCTGCCTTTTGAAGCTTTGAGACTCTTTGTACTGGCATAAATCAAAGGAGAGTGAGCTTATTCATTTAGCTCATCGGAAAAATCCCAATGTCATCATGTCACATACAAGAGTTTATACTTTTAATAGCTTTATTCTTCTCCCGTTAAGAAAGGAATTGTTCCAGGGCATTCATTCCATACTGTATATTAGCCATTTCATTTTTCACAGAGGGGGAAAAAAATACCTTTCCACATATGATTAATACTGCAGTTGAATACCAGAGGAGCAGACCATGTGCTGGCTTTGGGCCATCCATCAGCAATTTAACATCTGTAATCTAGCCACGGTGAGTCACCGTTAACATCATGAACAAATCATGGCTGGTCTGTGGTCGGAGGAGTTTATGGACCTTGTGTGAGCAGAGCACACATGCTCCCTCGGGGTTTGAAAATGAGGATGATCTAAAGTAAGCAAAGCCACATATAAGAGGAGGATCCACAGGTTTTTGTCTTTAAAACATTCCTATTAGATTCTTGTCAATGAGAGCTCAAAGTCCCACCCTCTCCCCCTTATTGGAGGTCAAGAAGGGAAGAGGGAGTCTCATTTTTTAGACACAAGGGGACAAGCATTGTCAGAACAGTGCTGTTTGAGAATCAGTCCAGTGGCATCAATATTCTTTTACTTTCTTTTCTCCCATGGGTCTGAACTGTGAGTGCACAGAATTCCCACTACACTTCTCGGTGCAAACACTTTCCATCAGATGCTCAGCCCTGGTGGAAAATACACAATGTGTCTTGGAACAAGTGGACTGGGTTCGAGTCCCAGTTCACAACTTAACATTTGTCTTTGGATAGGCCACTTAACCTTTCTGACTTCCTCTCTTCCCTAGGAGATTAATTTCCACTGCAGTGCTGGTGTGAGGCTGCAACGAGCAGTGCTGATATGTGCTGGCGCCTGACACATAGTAGGTCCTCCTGGAACATATGTTTCTCCTCTTCCCCTCCTCTTTCCTTTCCAAAGAGAACAAGGTGTCTCAGCTAGGATTAACTGATCAAGACAACTTTTCTGGAAGTTAGTTGAAGGGCAGATCCTTTAGGGCAATGTGAATAGCTTTATAAATTGCCTTCAAAAGTCGCACCAAATCCTTCAGTCAGTTTTAAAGGAACTGTTTACCGCTGCATATGGCAGTCATTATTTGGAATAATAAACCCTCTGAGAATCTGAACATTCATGGGCCAACAGATGGGTCAACCTGCTTCGCAATTTAACAAAGTAATTTATTTCAATCACTGGGACAAGGCATGTGAAGATTACTAATTCAGTTCACAAGCAAAAGGAGCAAATACCGCTACGTGGCTGAATTGTTCAGCCCTTATGGAAATGCACACCTGTTCAATTGGTTTTGAGACCATCTTCATTGCGATTAGTGTTTCCTTTTCTTCTGAGGTGTGTATTAAATTGCTGTGGATTCTTCTGCTGAAACTTATGGGCTAATTGGTGTCAGAATGAGATAAAGATCTCAGTGTAAATTAATACCATAGCGTAGGTAAAATTAAGGTCATCAAAGTCGGCCTTGGGAAGTCAAACAGGTGTATCTGAAGTATATTCTTAGAGTAATTGGGCGTGTGTTGTTCTTTCTTCTTGAAGTAAGCTGTCCAGACTAATGGGGAAGAAAAAAGCCAGGATCAGTTTTCCGTCATCTTCAAATCTGCTTAAATCTCCCACATCTTGACTTCATCTCTCTCCATCCATCCTCACTCAGGAGCCAAAGGGAAAGAGGAATACAAAAGGTGGTCAGAGAGCTTCTTGGGAGAAGTTCATATGTGCTCAAAAATGGGACTCAAGGTGTTAAAAAGAGCTGCGCTGGTAACCCCTGATCTTCCCCGTCTCTTCATCCCATAACCCGATAACGAGTTGCACAGAACTTCCATGATAATGTCAGGAAGCTTCACACAAAAGATGGCGTCTGGTTTGCGTTTGACAACTGCCATATGTTGGGTAAGATTACTAATGCTACAAGATTGTCTTGTGGCCGTTTTTGAAAGGAAGATACTTCTTTCTTCTATTCAGTCTTTCTCTACTTTGATGTATGTACTTATTACTTCAAGATGACTTTCCTCTTCCTCACTATCACTCCCAAAATATTGAGTTATTGAGTTGCCTTCTCTCTGCCGGAGGTCAGGCTAGCTACTGGGATTCTAACCCCATCCCACCCCTCAGGCAGTGGGTTAATGGGTAGGGATGCAGCAACTATAGTTCAGTGGAAAGATTGCTACAATTGGAGGTAAATGCAGATTATGAGTGGACCCCTTGCCAGAGCTACTAAAATACACTTCTACTTTTTTAAAGTTTCCATGTATATTAGGACAGTGAATAAATACCCCAATAGGGTTGCAAAATTGTGATATATTTTGAAAGTTTACATTTATCAAATTTTCAACAGACACAAATTCAAGGACTGTATACATAAACTCATTTAGAGGCAATGTCAAAAGTCTTGGTTTGAGAAGTTTCATGAACACAAGGCTTGGGCCAAGTGGCCTTGCTTACTGCCCAGCCCCATCCTTCCCTAACAGCTCTGCATTTCCAGCTCCCTGTTAGTTCCGTTTGGATGTCCCACCTTCCAAGCACCCTGCCCTGCCTCTCCCAAGCACTTCAAGCTCAAAATGTCTCAAACCCAAGTTTCCATCTTCCCCTTAATCACCAAATCAGTTCTTCCTCTCAAAGTTCCTCTTCCTGTCAGTGGTGGCGCCATATTGTCATTCCTCTAGCACTCCTCCCTGGTCATCGTCCTTAAAATCTGAGCAGTTACCAAGAGCTGTGGGCTTTTCCTCTGCCTTATGCCCTAGACTCCTCCTGTCCTGTCCCTCCTCACTGTTGATTGCCTCGGTTAGGATCCTGTTGCCAGTCACCTGCATTGTTATCAGGCCTTGCAAGAGCTCTCTCCTCTTCCTGCCTCACACTCATTCATTCCATTCCCAACCCACTTGGCAGACTGATCCTCCTGGTACCCAGACCTCCCCCAGCTCCCTGTTGCCCACAGAATTAAATTGAAAGTTGCCAGCCTAAGAATCAAAGTCCTTTCCAGAACAGCTACCACCCCCTTTTCTATTCTTGTCTCTTACCCCCTCTTCACACACTCTAAGCACATGATAAACAAGATTGCTAGCTATTCCTCAACTGCCCCTTTGTTTATCCACCTCTGAGCATTTACCCACGCTGTTTCTCTGCCTGCAAGGCCATCACTGAAATTCTGCTCGTTGAAACTCTACCTTTCCTTTAAAGTCCACTTCAAATGCTTCAGGACATCTTTTCCCCTCTCCCTGCCCTCCTTGAGCCAGATGCATGGTTCTCTCTTCTGAACACCAGTAGCTCTTTGGTTCTTTTATTGTCTTATGGAATTTGTCTTTTTCTAACTTGCATTCAATTCAATCCCATTCCACGAATATTTAGCGAGCGCCTCTTAGGAGCCAGAGACTGCAGTATGTGCTGGGGATAAACAAGATATAGAGGTTTCCTTTCCTCATGGAATTTATAGTATAATGGAGGAGGCTGATGGGTAAATATTCAATTATAATAAGATGATGAAGTAGGATTGTATCTGGTGGTAGCACAGAGAAGAGCTGCTCACATAAGCTGGGTAGAAGAAAGAGGCACAGAGTGGGGAGGAAAGAAACCACAGAAGACCCTCACTTATTTATATTTTAATTTATCTTTTCTGGGAGGACATGTTCTTAGGGAAACTGGCTCATATCGCTGTATCACTCTTAGGTCTGAGTACTGTGCCTACATATTGGCACTTAAACATCTGTGGAAACAGTACGTAGGCCTTAAATTTGCCTGAAGTTCCCTTATGGAGAAATAACAGATTGGGGAGAGAAGTGAAATAGAATGAAATGCAAAAAGGATTTTTGACTCCAAAGCTAGCCCTCTTTTCCAGAGCTTGAACTTGTTAATGTGCTGTCTCCATACGGGGTCCTGTCTCCATAATTAGTCCTAGTTCACGACTTTCACAAATAAAGGTACAGGCTTTGGTGTGGAGATCAGGAAAGAGCGCCTAGAGTCAAATGGCTTTCCTACACCATTAGTCACACTGGAAACCTCCCAGATCAGTAGTGGAGGGATTTCCATAGAGCCCACTATAGGGGTTGGAAAGTGAATGCTGAGCACTGAAAATGTTGGAATTTGGAAAAACATCTTAATCTTGTAACACGCTGACTGGGATCTACGGACTGGCTAGCTGTTAGCCAAACCCTTTTCTTTTCCTTCCTGGGACTGGTCTGCAGTTCTCGCCTCACTCGTGCTTAGTTTGGTCATGCGATTGAGTTCTAGCCCACGGGATGTAATTGAGCCTAACGGGCACCCCTTCTAGTCTCCATGCTCTTTCTCCTTGCTGCCAAGCTCCCTGTCGATGGAAGCAGTTAGGGTCCCCCGCAACTCCACGTGGAAGCTGCCTGCCTACTCGCACACCCACGTTGGACTATTAGGTGAGCAAGAAAAAAATCTTCCACTATGTTAAGCCACTGAGATTTAGGGTTTATTTGTTAGAGCAGCTGGCATAACTCTAACTAATACAATCCACTTTACACCACGTTCAGAAAAGTGATGCTAAAGGAGCAAAACATCCCTAATGGGCTCTCCGTGGAACCAGACTGGCCCTGCGGTAGGCTCGCTGCTTTGTCTCTGAGTGTCCTCGGTGGGCCTTTGGAAGCTGTTGCTTTTAGATTTGTTCAAGAGTATGTTTGAAGTCGTTCTGCATTAAGTCAAAAAATCAGTAGTTTGAATGTGGATGCAAATTCCTAATAGCTTTAGCAACTGAAGAAAAATTTCCAGATGTTTCACAAAGCACTAAAATACTGTACATTATTTTCTTTTTCAATGGGAAATTATTCACAGGGCAATAAAAAGTTGTTTTTTCAGTAAACAGATTATGTTTCAGTCTGCGGTGTGAACACTTAAATGGAACGATGCAATATGCCACTTTTTAAAAGAGGGTTTTAAACATGTCAGTACAAACCTTTCAGTCCTCTGTCCCATAAATTCAACTTTTTAAAATGAAATCAACCTGAGCCCTGTGAAAGCTCATACTAGTATATCAAAACCAGTGAAATTTGCCTGTTTATTGCCACCTATGGAATGTGGCAAAGAAACATTCTTTTCACGTGGGACAATTTCTTCAACTTTACACCAAGTGAAATTTAATTGCTTTCACTTCCTGGAATCATTAGGCATTAGGCCTGCAGGGGGCGGAGCCAAGAGGGGAAGTTGAAAAATAAGTCTGTGTTTAATAGATTTCACCTTGGAATTGTATCCTTCTTCCCTGGACTACTGGTTATGCAACAAGTTTCAGCCTGGGAAGCCACTTTAGAAAAATTTAAAGAGGAGAGAATTTAAAAAGGAAAAAGAAGTAGCAGGTGCCCTGTTGGGAAGAGAACACATCACGGAGGTAAAGTGGTACTCAGAGCAATGACTCATGTCTTAACCATTATTATCAGTCAGGTAACTGGAAGATCTGATTCTTTCAAGTTCATTTTTGGGTATGTTTTTGTCTTCGCACAAAAAAAGTAGTAAGTGCAATTCAAGGTAAGCGAACGGAAGCCGGGGCAATGCCCTCTCTGGGCTGTGGTTGCATCGCATCCAGGAAAGTCAGAATGGTACGAAACAAGTACTGTGCAATAATTTTATTCATGTTGCAACAAACTGTTTCATTTTTCAAAGGGATTCATAGATCTTTTTATATTTCGTTACAAATCATATATTAAAGTTTCTTACGGAGTATTTGAATGAAGATTATGGTAATGACTTGACAGAGATGATGAGAAAGGGTGAAATTAAAGCTCCCTGTTAAAGTCACTGCCAGAAATGGGATGAACAATCTTTGCACAGAGAAGACAAGACAAAGGGAAATGGGAGCTATTGGGAGCGCAATGCTCTGGGTCACATCCACTTTGTAAAGGAAGGTACACCCATGTTACATGTTGGAAATGTCCTTCTTCACTTTTCCAGACCCTCAACCCAGAATAATCTGCAAAATGCTCCCTGTCATCACAAGACAGGACACTGTTATCAGCTGACTGAGACTTGAAGACCCTTCACTCTCTGGGGGGCACCCAGGATGAAATATCGAGTTGGGAAATGTACAAAGGAGGAACATAGCATGACTGTTTCTTGGGATAGATATGAAAGGGGAAAGACAAGTGAGAGAAGCAATTTCTTTACAGGCAGGAACTTCCGTTTGTACACAGGATGGTTTCACAAGTTCAGTAGAATTGGATTCTGAGCATCCTATATAAATCTTAGTATTTTTTTCAAAACAATGGGAACCATTCTTTCCTAAACATTAACTATAAACTCTGTGTGCGTGTGCGTGCATGCATGTGTGTGTATATCTAAAAGGTGAAGAAAATCTTTATTTCCTACTAAAGAATTTTAAGATGTTGATAATTTTGGTACAGAAAACCAAACTTGAATAAAGTCTCTTTATTTCACTGATTACCCAGACTTCCAGTTTACTTTGAAGGCATATTTTCCAAGATAGGAGGATAGAAGCTATTTCATTTGACAGACTGTTCATTGATTTGATTTCAAGCCTATAAATACTTAGACCAGTGGCTTTGGGGCCTACATCTGTACTGTTGAACTAGGCCACATCACTGTTAAGGGAGAGCCTGTCCTCCCTTATATGCAATCTACCTAAAAATCCTCAGCCTCTTCAATTTCTCTCCCTTACATCCAGCAGATTGTGAAGATATTTTCCCCACTGAAATACCCCTTGACATTCACTTCACTGACTTTCACCCCAGTGTAAAGTTTGGTTAGGAAGGGTTTCACCTTAACAAGAACTTTCCCGGACAAGGAAGGACTTCTTTCTGAGGGCCTATATATAGGTTCTCTTCTAGGCCCTTGGGAGCCTATACTAGCCAAACAGACCCAGTGTCTGCATTTATGAGGCTTACTAGGGAGACAGACATTTAAGAAATCAACTACCTCAATAGCTAGTTATCTACCATGTGGTCAGTGTGACAGAGGAGGCCAACAGTCTGTGAGTGTGTATGAGGAAGAAGTGGGCAAAGTTTCCTTGAGGGACTGACTCTTATCCTGAGACGTGAAGGTTGAGTAGGATGCAGTTAGGACAGACATGAAGATGATTTGTGGCAGAGCCTTAGTTCAAGGAGGCTAGGGATGAGCAGTGTGTGGGAGAGGAGGCTGGAGCAGGTGATGAGGGCAGTGGGGTGGTGGGGGTGGGTGACGCTAGTCATGCAGGCAGGTAGAACAGAATGGTGGAAAGTCAGCACCCATTTCTAGGGCAGGAGGTTTGGAATGGGCCTTGCCTAAATAAAAGTTGCTTGCAAAGATTTTCACCTGTCCATCCTTGCTGGGAGATTCCAAAACATTTTTCCCTTGGGCTTAATCTACTCTTGATGAGGTTGGAAGCAAAGCCTTGTGGGCCATGGCGAGACGTATGTCATGTCCTGACAGCATGGGAAGCCCCCAGAGGGTTTTAGATAGAGGAGTGCCTTATATTTATGAATCACCAATAACTAAACTACTGTGTTGACCCAACAGAATGAGTGGTAGCTCTCAATGTTGAGAACCTGGATGAGGTTTGGCAAAGACCATTATAATGTGTGTGAGTGTTTGTAACAAGCCATGACAATTAATTTTTAAAAACTGTTTAAATGAGGAAGGGGCTAGTTAAACTGGAAGACATTAGATCTGCCTAATTACTATTCAATCTAACAGCACATAACTACACTAAAAGAGAATTGAAGTCAGTATTAGTGTCTAACTTATGACTGTCCTGAGCTAATTAATTTTTGCAGTAGTCTCACTCCTAAAAAATTGTATTCTTAAAAGAAACCCATGGTGAGTGGAGCAGAAACTGATGCTGACATATCAGTCTTTGATATGGAGGTACAGTAGGCAGACATGAATTTTCCCAGATTAAAAACAAATGTGTAATGGAAGTTGAAATATAAAGAATTTCTTCATTTATCTTCTTGACTAAAGGGAGAAAAAAAGCATCATACACATTGTAGATCATTTGAGTTTTAGGCCGATGATTTGAAACATTTTTATAATAATTCAGTGGCTCTTTCTGAATATCCAGATGTTAATAATGGTTCCCTGCTATGTGATTAGGAATGAATCTGCCAAGGAAAAATGAAGCCTTTTCTCTTGGGGGAAGTTGAGTTACTTCTGTTATTTTCCCAGGCTTCCTGGGGAAGTCTATCAACATATGAATAAATGATGGGAACAGGAGTCTGGCTGGTCACCATGGAATTATTAGCCTTGTTTTCTGAGTTTGACCTTTATTATTTACACACTCAGCTTGAAATATGACAAATGTAGTAACTTTCCAATGATTTTATTCCTTGAAGTTCAGCAGTCTTTATAGATGTTGAGGTTGAAAATTCTATGCTGTTTTAGTAAAAGTTTCTGTTGTCGTTGGTTGTAAAAGCCATGACTTTCACCCAAGTTAAGAAATAATATGAATAACAACTGTGGATTCCCTCCTTTAGATTAAATTTTTCTTGGGAGAAAATCATCATTGCTTGGAAAAAAAATAGTTCAAAAACATTTGAAAACCACAAAACCACACAGAACTCTCCTAGAGATGCCCAGTAACCAGCTTGGATAATTTTTGTTTTATTGTTCTATGCCCGACACTCTACCTGCTTTAATTTCTCTTTAGTATTGAGAGTACCATGCTAGGATTGTCTTAGGTCTAGAATCCCTTTCAGAGTAAGTCTGTTCAAGCATTAAAATACTCCATTTGGTCTTTATTTTTATAATCTTCATTTATACCTAGGAGCTGAAGCATTTCTGGTATAGTACCCCAAAATAAAGATATGTCTGCAAGGACCTCCTCCTATACATGACTCTTTTTCCAGTCAACAAGCATCTATTGAGGGTGTCTTTAGTGATTTGTTGTTAAATTAGAGCTTCTTTTTGCAAAACAAAAACTTCTCACCTGAGAAATGAGAAGACCATTACTCTTTTAGCATTTATTGGACATTTCATATGTATAGCATTTTGCAAAGAAGCAGAAGGTAATAACAACATTCATAACGCAATACACAGCATTGAGAGCTAACATTTGTTGCCTACAATGGGCCAGGCACTGAGGTAAACACATTACATACTCTGGCTTATGTCTTCCTCATCATTTTTTTGAGATAGGGACCAAAACTATCACTGTTCAGAGAGGAAGAAGCTGAGGCTCGCTAAAGTTTAGTAATTTGCCTAAGATCATACAGCCAATGACAAAGCCAAGACACAATCCCAGGAAGACTGTTCTAGAGCCATCTTTTCGGCACTTTTCCAGTGGAAGCCTTCCACATCAGAGGCCTCAAAACATGGTTCCCAGACCACTTCCTGGGGACCCACAAGAACAAAGTATTTTCATAATAATAGTAGGATGTTGTTTTCCTTTTTTCGCTGTGCTGACATTTACCCTGAAGGTGTAAAAGCAATGACGGGTAAGCCTATTGGCCCCCTAGCAAGAGTCAAGGCACTGGCATCAAACCATGCTATTGTCATTGTGTTCTTCCCTGCCACATACTCCAGGGGGACAAAGCCAGTTTTGCTTAAGAACATTCTCAATTAAACCTTGACCCTTAAGTACACATCTTTTTAATATTCTGTGTGACAAAATAGGACGTGTGCATAAAGCCCTTCTCCTGCACTCTGAAGTCCCAAGCTTATCTTGAGGAAAAGCACTTTGTTGGTAGTTTGAGTCGTGAGTTGAATAGTCACTTCTTTCACGGAGCCCTGTTTTTACTTGAGAAAATAACAGACACACTATGGATATTTAGAGTTGGCAGATTTGGTAGATCTTGTTACAAGAATAAACAAAGTAAGCTTATTGTGTCAAGGAAATCACTGATACTATTTATGGCCAACAACAAACTTGAGCTTTCAGTAGAAAATTAAAGTTTTGGAAAACTTGTATTCACCACCATGAGCTTGATAGCTTCAGAATACTTAAAGAATTTTGTGATGACATCAGAGGTGATAGTAACACATGGAATTTTATGACATTGTAAAATTAAATGTGCCAACATTTGGACGAGTGTATAATTTAGTGAATTAATATTTCCCCAATAGCCAATGCTTCATGTGGAAAAACCATGAATGGATAAAAGATTCCTTCCAAGTGTAAGGTAGAAAATGGATTTTAATGTAACAGAGTGTCAAAAGTTAATTTGTATAGCTTCTGGTTTCACATTATAACTAACCTTTCAGAAACAACCACTAGTTGAGTTTTGCTGTAGTAGCAAAGAAGATTCATAATTGCCTGATAAAGTTATCAAAATGCCCTTCCCTTTTATGACTGCTTGACCATGATGCTGGATAGTCTTCATACACTTCAATCAAAACAACATATTGCAACAGATTGAATGTAGGAGCAGATATGTTCTATTAAATTAGACTGCAAAACCGTAAAACTATGCCATTCCTAAACTTAAATGTTTTTTAAATTTTAATTTTGGTAAAATACACATACAAAATTTACCATCATGACCTTTTTTAAGTGTACGGTTCAGCAGTGTTAAGTACGTCACATTGTTGTGCAACCAGTCTCTAGAACTCTTTTCATCTTGCATAAACAAAATTCTATACCCATTAGACAACCCCCCCATTCCACCTTCCCCCCAGGCCCTGGAAACCACCATTCTACCTTCTGTCTCTGTGAATCTCCTTTAGGTCCCTCACATAAGTAGAATCATATAGTATTTATCTTTTTGTGGCTGGCTTATTTCATTTGGTAAATTTTTTTTGTTTTGGGAAATGTCATTTTCCTTAAAATGTTATCTCTGTAAACATGCATTTATTATCGTTATTTTTTTTTTTTTAAAGATTTTATTTTTTCCTTTTTCTCCCCAAAGCCTCCCCGGTACATAGTTGTGTATTCTTCGTTGTGAGTTCTTCCAGTTGTGGCATGTGGGACGCTGCCTCAGCGTGGTCTGATGAGCAGTGCCATGTCCGCGCCCAGGATTCGAACCAACGAAACACTGGGCCGCCTGCAGCGGAGCGCGGGAACTTAACCACTCGGCCACGGGGCCAGCCCCTATTATCGTTATTTTAATGAGAAATAAATAAATACTTAAAAATTCTCAGTTTTAGCTTATAATACAATAAATACAGATAGATCTAACCCACAAAGCTCTTTGGGACACGAAAGTTTTTCAGAGTATAAAGGGGCCTGAAACCAGAAAGCTTGAGAGCCACTGTTCTAGATACATTGTATCCTTGAATACTTGTTGCTCTGTTTGGTTCAGAGAGGGTGAGTAATTTCTCAACAACCTGCAAGCTAGCAAGTGGTAGAACTCAAGCTACTTCTTCTAGGAGGCTTTCCTGGCAGAATTAAGTGCTTCTTCTTCTGCTCCACTCAGTGCCTTATACATATTTCTAGTGTGCCACTAGCTGCATTACTGTAATTTTTAATTCTAATGTTTTCCTCCCACCATATGGTGACTATCATGTCAGGGACGGTGTGATATTCATTTTGTATCTATAGGGCAGATATTAACTGAGTATTTGATAGGTGGACAAACACTTAAACCCAAAGGGCAGCCAATGAACTTGGAGAGTTACAGATCCATTCATTGTGTAAATGTATAATGTATACTTTTAAGGGGTCTTGGAATAAATATTTTTAATAGTTTTTATTTAGTTTAATGTGTTTGGGAAGAAATAACTTACATATTGAATTTGTCATCTCACAGATTTTATTGTTTAGTATGAACAAAAAGTCAAATGTTAAGTAAATAATATCATGGTTAGCACACTGAAAAGGCAAAAAGTTATGAAAGTGGTACTCTAATGCTGAAATTTGTCTTAGTCCCAAATTCCATTTCCTCTGACAAATGAGTTTTCCTGCCATCCTCCTTTTTACATCTGCTGATAAGGAGAAATCTATTGGCTGAGATTCCTTGAAATTTCCATGATATGTGCAAAGATGAATTAATACAGAATACAAGAATTATATAACATGGGACTTGAAAGCCAATGCTAGTATAGCCTAACAATTATTTTTTAAAACCTTGTCTATTCTTGACAATGACTTTATTTCTTACTTGTTAAAAACATGCTTTAGTCTATCTCTTGATGGATGTTCTCTGTTTCTCTAAAGACATGGAGCCACTCAGGAAATTTTTTGAACTTGATTAAAAATAGTCTATGTTAAAGATAAAAACTCATGTAATGACATATTAAACCTCACTCTGTCTGTATTTTATTAGTAATAAATAGTTAATAAATATAGATGCTGCCATGATAAAGGACTCTTCAGTGCTATAAACATTGTTTTCTGATTTACTATGATTTGGGTATTTACTGAGTTAGGGCTGTCACCAGCCTGAAATTACTAGTGTTTGGGGTCTAAATTAGGCAGGATCTCAGAAGATCCTAAATTCCATAGGGAAGAGCCTCTGGGAAATGTGCCTTTTGTTGGTCTCCACAGAGTAAAGCTTTTGATCTTCTGCATACTTGGTTTTGATTTACCTCCGCAGCCACGTTGACCACTTTGGTGCACACGGCTTCAACTGAGTCTTTTAACTAGAGCGACAGGATAGGCTTCAGTTCCTCTTGCATTCAGACCAGATGCAGGTCTCCACCCCCCCACTTGAAGAGTTTGGGGAAGGTGCATTATGCATAATGTCTTCCTCCTGGGGACCTGGTCTAGGGATAAGCATTTTTTGGAAGTGACTTGAGCTGATCTTTTATCCAACATTGCTTAATTTTGAAAATCTAGATTGTCTGATTTAAAAGGGAATCAAAGCCCAAATTGTTCAACACAGTCCTTTCACGTTGAAGAAATTGAGAACTAGAGAGGCTAAGGGACTGGCCCAAGTCAACTGTGAACTGGGGACAGAGCTTGGGCTAAAACTCAGGACTCTCGTTAGTAGGTTTTTTTCAGCTACCAGTTAATGGAGAGCATTTGTGGGACTTCTTGGAATGCAGTTTAATGGAGTATATAGTGAAATGGGATCAACCTCATTCCAACTCAGTCTCTCTCTCACACACACACACATACAGTATTCAAGTCTCAGTTCCAACACTCAGCAGCTGTGTGACTTTTCTCGGGTCACTCATGGAAGCTGAGGCTCAAGCTGGTAATTGGCTCCAAGAGATGCTAATACCTGTGCTGGTTGTTGCACGGATTCCGTGAGACTATGTGTGTGGAAGCCCTGTGTGAGGTGTAAGACACTATATGGCAGAAGCATAGTGCTAGTCACGGAAGAGTTTGAAGTGAAGCTCTGAAATGCTTTAGTTCACACAGTTTTGTGTCAAGCACAAGAAATCTCATGAGGTTGTGAATCCTGTCCTCTGTTCTCCTTTGCATAATTTACAACTCTGTACTAATTATGATATTGTTAGAACCAAATAGGTAGGCCTGTCCCTTTCTCTCCTCATCCCTGGCAGCCTTTTCAGCTAAATTCTCCATTTCAGACCTTGCTGGAGGTCCCTTGGATCTTTGGTTTGTTATTTCAAGCTATGATAAAAAGAGCTTAAAGGTACAGACAGGTTTAAGAAACATATACTTATCGCTTTGAGCCTTTTCTTCCATTCTGAAATATTTGGCAAGCCTGTTATCCTTGTGAGAGCTGTGGGCTGGGGTTCAGGGGACTGGCTGGATTTTGATCCCTGTTCTGTGTCCCCTTTGGATCACGGTGTAAAATAAGAAGGCTGCCCAGGGGACCACTTAGGGCCCATCTTAGCCAGCTTGGGCTGCCATAACAAAATACCATAGCCTGGGTGGCTTAAACAGCAGGAATTTGTTTCCCTACAGTTGTGGAAGCTGGGAGTCCAAGACTGGGGTGCCAGCATGGCTGGGGTTCTGGTCAGAGCTCTCTTCCTGGCTAGCAGATGGCCGCCTTCTCCCTGTGTCCTCAAACGGCAGAGAGAGACAGCAGTTTAAAGAGTTTCCTTTTGGTTTTATTTTTTGTTTTCTAACTCCTGCTTTTTATTTCCTACATGATTTAAAAAGACAAATGCATATGGAATAATTATAAATCTATGTTAGTGGGCACACAATATATAAAATGAAATTTGTGACATCAATAACATAAATGGAGAATGGAGCTTTAGAGGAGCAGAGATTTTGTATGCTATTAAAGTTAAGTTGGTATCAATGCAAACTAGGTTGTTACAAATTTAGGATGTTAAATGCAATCCCCATGGTAACCATAAAGAAAACATTTAACAGATATACACAAAAAGAAATGAGAAGGGAATCAGAAAAGGTTCACTACAAAAAAATCAAGACAAAAGAAGGCAAAAATGGAGAAAATGAAAGACAGGAAAGGTATAAGACATGAAGAAAAAAATAACAAAATGGCAGAAGTCCTTCACTGTACTAATTACTTTAAACGTAAATGGGTTAAACTCTGCAAACAAAATGCAAAGATTGGACAAACGGATAAAAAACCAATCAATATGGTTCGGCCCAGTGGCGAAGTGGTTAAGCTCACATGCTCTGCTTCAGTGCCCTGGGGTTCACAGGCTTGGATCCTAGGTGCGGGCCTAGCACCACTCATCAAGTCACACTGTGGTGGCATCCCACATAAAATAGAGGAAGATTGGCACAGATGTTAGCTCAGTGACGATCTTCTGCAGAAAACAAACCAACCAACCAACAAATAAAAACTCTCTCTCTTCTCATAAGGGCACCCATCCAATCGTGAATGCCCCACATTCACGATCTTATCTAAACTTAATTATCTCCGACAGGCCCTTCTCCAAATACCATCACATTGAGGGTTAGGGCGTCAACATATGAATTTTGGGGGAACAATTCAGTCCATAGCAGGCCCCCTCTAATCTAAATGCTATGAGCCTATATCACATGTGAAGTGTAATGCTAACTCCAGTGAGATACCAGAAAGCTTGAGGTACAGAAGAATCCCCAAAACAGCTTCCTCCTGAGGAGAGCACAGCCTATTTGGAAAGCAGCCATAATACAAAGCAATGTGAGAAGAATCACACAAGGAGCAGAGATAATAGGGCCTACAGAAGTTCAGAGGAAAGAGCACCTAAGTCTGGAAGAATTAGGAAGGTCTTCCTAGAGGAGATGGTGTTGAGTTGGATTTTGAAAGATGGCAAGATGTCATTAATGATGATAAATGTGGAGTGGGTGCCGGGCAACAAGCCCAGAGATGGAAAAGCCCTTTTTTAAGAGAACAGATGAGTCGACCTGCTTGCCTTAGTTTATCTGGAGGTAGCCCTGGAAATACTGCTTCAACCCAGACAGTTCTAAAAGCCAAGCTAAGAATTTTAGAACATGTGTGATGACTGGGGAAACTCTTTAGCTTCTTAATAATCAAACAGGCTTTTTGGAAAATGAACCCCACTACAAGGATGAGGACTGTCTGGGGCAGAGAAGAGACAAGCAGAGAGACCAGTGTGGAGGCTGGTGAAGGGGTCTTGAGTGACTTCTCACTTTCTCTTAAACATCTAGGACTTCTGTCCAAAAAGAACAGCCTTGGACTTATTCACCCCCTGGAACCCACAACCACCCTTCTGGTTTTGGCTTCTGCTTTGTGTAAGCAGATTTGTTTCCTCTTGTCAATCATTATATTCTCTTTGCACAATAGACAGAGGCTCTGTGTACATCCTGAGAGACGTCTGTAGCAAGATGAGAAGTTATTTCCAGGAGTAGCTACCACAGGGAAGGGCTGGCATTCCACTGGTCCCTGCAAATCTCTTCTTCGGCAGGACTGGACTTGTGGGGAAGGAAAGCATGAAAGCAGAACATCCTCTACATCTTGGGAGCTGTCACCCTCAAAGATAAAAGACTATTTGTCCACTTTCCAGTATTTCTGCTTCCTACAAGCACGAGCGGCAGTCTGTTCCCTTTTGCAATCCGAAATTCCTCAGGCCTCTCCTGCTGGTATTCCAAGGGGGCCCTAGTTGCGTGAACCTCTGTCCTCCCATCCCAGTCTCCCGACTTTATTTACTGGCATGTTTCACACAGGTTCACCTACACTTCTCAGCTTCTTCTCTCAGGGCTCTTTTTGGGGTGTTTCCTACAAAGCCACTTGAGAATGCTGATTCCTGGGGACTTTTAAGCCCTCCACTCTCAGACTGGACACTGACTGTTGGAGCTTCCAAAGATTCTAGAAGGTTCCAGGCCCCCTTAAGTTCTCACTGTGTTGGAGCAACTCTGTGCTCAGGGAGAAATGGAGAGACATGGTCCACTGTCTCCCTTTGGAGTCATCTTTTTTTTTTTTATTTAAGATTTTATTTTTCCTTTTTCTCTCCAAAGCCCCCTGGTACATAGTTGTATATTTTTTAGTTGTGGGTCCTTCCAGTTGTGGCATGTGGGATGCCACCTCAGCATGGCTGGATGAGCGGTGCCATGTCAACGCCCAGGATCTGAACTGGCAAAACACTGGACTGCCGAAGTGGGGCACGTGAACCCAACCACTGGGCCACAAGGCCATGGGGGTCTTCTTTGGTGCCTCTGCTTGGAGCCTAGAAGCACAAACCTTCCCCCTTCCAGGCTATCCTCCTCCTGCCAACAAACACCCAAGCCTACCCCTTCTGAAGTTTTTCAGTGTTGCCAGACTCTGAATCCCAGAGCCCGAGTACTCCCAGAGCCCACACCAGCTCCTACAAGGTTTATTTATACTGCATCTTGTTTTTGTAAGGCTTAAAGGTGGCCAGACGGAGAAGCAGGTGCCAGGGCATTGATGGCAGCCACTCACAAGAAGTTGGGGGCTCTCTGCCGGGTGCAAGTGTGGCAGAAAGCTGCATGTAGATCTGAAGTGTCAGCCATGGAAATTTCATTTTCGTGAACACCAGGAGACAGGCTGGGTTTTATGGAATCAAGACAGAGCTGAGGTTCTTAGAAGATAAGCTTTGTGAGCAAGACTGTTGGCTACTGAATTTAGTCATTTCCTAGGGGGATTTAGAGGAGGGCAAGGGACAGTGCTGTAGGACAGTTGCCCTGAGTGAGAGCTTCTCTGGCAGAATAAAGGAGCCAGGCTTCCCCTGAGAGGGACACCAGGCTCCGGGAAACACCCTCAGCTGCAGGCTGAGCCCTGTCCTGGTGTCGCATGTAACCTGGTCTTTGAAGAGCATGGACTGGAAGAGCCACCCAGTTTTTCACAGTGTTGGGCTCCTTCTCAGGTCTGACTCTGAGAGTGAACTCTGGAGGGGTGGACTTGGAAGGTCCTTGTGGAAAGAAGGAGGATCTTCCTTTGCTATGGGGCAGACACAGTCCCTGCAGGTTGCTCAGTGGCAAGGCTGGCATGCCCTGGACCCCGCCATGCAGCGAGGGCTCATGGGTTGGACCTGTGGACTCACTCTGAAGGGGCTCTTCAAACAACGGCCAATTCTTAAACATCTCTACTGAATGGCTGTTGTGGGCAAGCAAGGATGAATGCTCTCTCTCACAGAGCTCATATTCTAATTGGGGAGACGAAGACGTAAACAAGTTCCTTCTTTCTTAAGGTTGAATAATATTCCATTGACTGTGTATACCACAGTTTCTTTACCCAGTCATCTGTCGATGGAACTTGCAACAACATGGAAGAACCTGGAAGACATTATGCTAAATGACATAAGCCAGTCTCAGAAGAACAAATACTGTGTGACTGCACTTACGTGAGGTATCGAAAATTGTCAGACTCACAGAAGCAGAGAATAGAATGGTGGTTGCCAGGCCCTGGGGGGAGGGGGCACGGGTCTTGTTCAGTAGGTTTAAATTTCAGTTATGCAAGATGAGTAACTTCTAGAGATCTTCTGTACAACATGGTGCCTGTAGTTAACAACAAAGTATTGTGCATTTAAAAATTCAAGAGGGTAGATCTCATGTTAAGTGTCCTTATGGCAATTAAAAAAAAAAAAAAAAAAAAGAAGAACACAAGGAAACTTTGGGAGGTGATGGACATGTTTATTACCTCGACTGTGGTGATAGGATGATGGGGGTCATGGGGACATGCATATGTCCACACTCACAAAATTATACACATTAAACGTGCAGTGTTTTTTTGTATATCAATTATACCTCAAAAAAGCTGTTAAAAAATGTGATGGCTGAGGTGTCCTATGACACAGAGATGTGTCACCAGCAGCAGTAGCAGGAGACAGAAAGTGGTGACATCCAAGGTGGACAAGAGGTAGACTGCCTGTGGATCCTCCAGGTGGATGGCTAGAGTTTGAGGGTGTGGAGTTGGGACAAAGCACGGGTGAGGAAGGGCGTGGGCCCCCAGATGCTGCATGAGCACAAAGCACAGCTGAGGGAGAGATAGGTGCAGAAATCCAAGGAAAAGAGCCTTTACTCCAAGTGGCGATGGTCGAGGCATAGGCACACCAAAATGCTGAGACAGGAAGTGAGTCCTGAAACCCCTGGACAAAGCCACCCCAAACCCTTCTGGAGGGATCCAGTTTTAGGGTATGTGTTCCAGAACGAGTTCCTTCCATTCGAATGAACTTCAAAAGTGGCAGGGCTTTGTAGAAATGACTAATCCAACAGCGTGCTTGCCTTCTGAGATCTCTGGTTTAGAAGAGTGCCCTTTTAGAAGGCTTCTTTTTAAATTTAATTATTTGAATATAGTATATGCAGGTGGTATAAAAGATACAGAAGGAAGGTATGGAACATTAGTAAGTCCTCCTCCACCTCAGTCACCCCACCACCCTGTCACCCTCCCCAGAGGCACCACTATTGCCAGCTTCTGTGTCCCCTTCTGGAGATATTTTATGTGTAACACAAGTCTCCCTCTCTCTCTCTCTCTATATACACCCACACCCCATCTCTTTAAACGTAAATGGGAACATACCATGTTCTCTTTCCATGCCTTGTTTGTTTCACCTAGAAAAACATCTGGCTCTGATTCCATATGAGCTCATATAGAGCTTCCTCATTATGGCTTCTTATTATTCATTTATGAGTATGTCTACTGCCGCATCCCCTATTGATGTACATTTACGTTTCTTTTAATCTCTTGCTGTTACAGCAGTGGTGTCATAAATGTATCTAACATACATCATTTCACATATGTGTAAAGTACTTGTAAAGGACAGTACATTCTAGAAGAGGAGATACTGGATCCACCTGTATATTCATTGAAATGTTCGGTAAGTATTAGCAAGTTGCCTTCTCTAAGGGTCATACCTCTTTCCACTGACACCAGAAATGTATGAGAGAGCCTGTGAGGTACCCTACACTTTTACCAACACATTCTGTTTTTAAACTTCTTGGTCTTTGCCTAACTGGTGAAAAAATGTTTTCTCATAATAGTTACAATTTGAGTCTCCTCAAGAGCCTGAGCATCTTAAGAGAGCACTTTTAAAACTCATGTACCACCCAGTCCTTTTTGGAGTTGGCAGCGGACAGAAGGGAACAATAATTCAGAAACTCAAGTCTCAATCAGCTGAAAGATAATCGTAATAGGTTCCTTGAGGACAAGCACGTGTCTTTTCCCTTTTCATCTTCGTTGGTGCGCAGAACTCACTATAAATGTGTGTCAGATTAAATTTGTGTCACATTGGTGTAAGAGGGGGAGCCTTTTTCATTTCTGCCCTTCAAACTTTGATGTTTCCCTTTCAAGAGTCTGAAAGCACCTTCCTGAAAAATTCAGTTCAAAGAGTTCAAGTTTCATTTCTTGTTATAATATTACCGCCTAAAGGCCGCATTAAACAATAATACCATTATTTCCATGACTTTGTTGTTGTCTTTCCTAAATCATCGTGTATCTGTGACGAAGGTGACAGAACCACATGATCTCAGAGTATGGGGAGAAAACATTCTGTGAATTGCCTGGACTTCTAAGCTTAAAGAAGAGTTTCTCTCCAGCCTGCATTTGCTACTGAATTTTTCGTACTGCACCAGCCAGTATGAAATGTCAGTGAGTTACAGCTCTGTGGTGCATTAGCCTTAACCCTAGGACATTTACCAAAGGAGTTCTGATTGCTGGATCCCAGGGGAAACATTAGTATTATAGTCTACGTTACAGTCAGTATTGAAAATTTTATTAGAATGCAGCGTGATATATCAAGATCTCTAAAAAAATGAATCATTTTTGCAATTTGACTTTGCAACCATTAAAATTTTCTATAAACATAGATCTATGCATCTAATAAAGAGCATAGACCATGAAGCTTTTGGTACACTCAAATATTTCAAATCTTAAGATAAAAGAGTTAGTGACAATAAAGTTGATATCTACGTTCCCTGTCTCGCCCCCTTAGGAGTAGAAAAATATCTATTTTTAGCCACCAAGTTCCATGCCACAAGCTATGTAAAAAGAGATTATGGATTCGAGCGCGTCCCCTCTCTTCTTCCCTTCCTTCCTCTCTCCCTTCTTCCCTTTCATCATGCATTAAGCAGCCACCGCATGCCAGTCACAGAGAGAGAGTCAAAGCTTCCATAATTGTGCTTATAAGTATCACCGTATGTTTTCTCAGCCTTTGTATGGGCCAATCATTTTTTTTCTGAAAACCTTTTTGTTGGCAACAAACATCAAGAAAGCAGTTGCTTTCACAGCCCAGAACTAGTGATAAGACACCAGTTTCTTGTGCAAAAATTGCCCCTTCATGGAGTTGCCAGGGTGCTTGCAACGCTGTCACTAGGGTTTTGATCCATTTGGTTTAAAACATTGCTCACAAAGTTCCCGTTTAAATGGAAATCTACAGCGTGGAATAAATAACAAACTGACATGTACTGACGGGATCACGGGGATTTATTAGTTAGATAATCAACCATCATCTAGCAGACAACTGATTCTTGAGGAAACAGAAACACCAGGTGGGCGATGCTTGCTGAGGGAGGGGGTGGCCCACAACATGGGATGCTGCTGGGGATTGGAGAGGATGCACAAGACGAGGGCGCTACAGCCCAGGTAGGTGAACACAACTGCTCCATTGTCTTTGAATCCTGGGAAACCTGGTTGCTGCTCATGTCACAGTCCCTTCTCTGGGTGTCTCTCCCCATCTCTTTGGGGCGTGAATGGCGTTTGTTGAGTGAGTTCCTTTCTGTTTGTAGGATGGGAACCAAGTTCCCCAGCTGGCCTCTGCTCCATTTCCAACTGCAACTCTCGCCCTGCTCTCTGCTCCTCCTGGACCCTCAGCAGGGGGGAAATTACTTGCCATTTCCCCCCCAAACCAGCCTGACGCACGTCTCCTTGTTGCCTTGGCTCACACTGCTGCTTTTGCTGAGGAGGGTCTGCCTGAAAAATACTGACGTATTTGTCAAGGTCTGATTCAAGGTCAATTCTTCTTTGAAGCCTTTTCTGACTTCGCTGTCTTCACATCCCCATCTCCCCGGCAGAGCTGACAACTCCTTTCTTTAGGCGCTCACTGGATTCTCTAACCCTTCCAGCACAGCACTATCACGCTATAGCACTTACTGGTTTGCCTGCTTGCCCTCTCCTAGATTCCAAGCATTCCAAGGGCAAGGACCATGCCCAACATGTCTCAGGGTCCCTAGCTTCTCTTCCAGTCCCTGGTAGATAGTGTGAGATTAATACTGTTTGTATCATAAATAACAAATGACTGAATATCTTAGAATGGGGACCTGGTGATGCACAGAAGAATTCATAAATTAGGGAGAATGGATTTTGCTTCTCGACAGCTCCATTTGGTTCCACATTTCTTGTACACCTAATTCCTGTGTCTCTGTGATTTAGCCACAGCTCCCATTTGCTAACACCTTCACGCACCATCTAATTTAATCCTCGACCCTACCTAAGAGGTATGTATCATTATCCCTATTTTTTGGATGGGGAAATTGAGTCTCGGCAAGATTAAGTAATTTGTTCAGAGTTACACAGCTATTCAAGATTCAAGACCAAGGCTGTCTGACTCCACAGCGCTTGCTCTTTCTTACCTGCTGCACTAAGCCGGGAACTGCGGGAGCTGCAGAGGCCCCTCACGCACCATGCTGTCGGATGACAGAGGACAAGTGAGTGCCTGAGCTCCATCTAATTCCAGGCATTGCAGAACTGCTACAACAAAGGTGTGGACAAAAAGGAAGGCTTACAATCAAGCACTTGTGTATACACAGAGTTTTGCCCTCAGGATATACAAATAATTAACCTCTATTCTTCACGTATCTTATAAACAGAGATGAAAAAAGATTCATCACAACTTTAAGTACACCCATTGGATCGCACACCCATGATCATACCAGAGAACCAAATTTTAGCCAACGATCATTGGCCTAGAGCTCCCCCAGCTCAGGGAGTATTTGTGGGTGACATAGCCCAAGTTTGGCCTTTGTTTCAATGACTAGCCTTGGCACTAAGGATTTAAACACGGAGTAGACTGGCAGAGCCATGGTAGTGGATTGGAATATCTGTGTTAGTTTAGAAGTTGTGTGAAGCTGAATCTGAACCACATCACACTGACGCCTGTCAGAATAGATGGTGCGTATACACTAAAGAACAAATTGGATGGTTCATGTGGGAAAGGCACTAATAGCGAATGGGAGTGCAGCCAAGTGAACACATGAGGACCAAAAGTTTGGCAAATTCAGGGAATGGTTCTTTGGGGCAAAGAGTGGGAAAACACACGGCCACTCGGGCTAGACCACCCAGGCTGGGTCGGTTGGTGTGCTAATCACTGTGGTGTGGAGGCTTGCCCCACCAACTCTCATCTCCTGCTCTCCTTGTGAAAGGTCTTGGGTGGGAGAGAGTCTGAACAGAGGTGCAGATGCTCATTAGGAGAGACACTCCAGTGGGGTCATTCTGATGCTAACTTGTTCCCAGTCAAGATGGCTTTCTGAAAGGTTATTCTAGGAAATAAACTGTTCTAGGAATAAATCTTTTAGTCTACTCTTGAGAGAGCTGAGGGATTAGCTGAAGAGAGGAGCCAAAGCAGTTAGGATTAGATTCTGCTGAGGTGGCAGAAACCCCAAAATAACAGTGGCTTAAATAATTTTTAAAAACTGTTTATTTCTATTTCAGGTCAAAGGAACCCAGATGTGTCAATCTTGAGTTGACATCTCACTCTACAACATCAGGGACCTAATCTCCTTCTATCTTGCTGAGCATGTGGCTTCTACCACATGATCCAAGATGGCTGCTCAAGCTTCTATCATCACATCCTTATTCCGGAAGCAGAGAGGAAAAAAAGAGAAAGAAGAGCATGTTCCTTCCCTTTAAATACAGTTCCTAGATGTTGCACACAGCACTTACTGTAGTTGTACACCTAGGTGGAAAGGAGGTTGAGAACTGTAGCTTTACTCAGAATGGCTACATGGTCAGCCAAAAATTAGAGTTTCTTTTATTAAAGCAGAAAGGGAGAAAGACTTTTGCAGGATAACCATCAGTCTTTCCCACTTTAAGGCAGACAGTAGCTGGGACTGGGATTCCAGGGCTGGTTACTCCACATCTGCATCTTGGGCATTCCCAGGAACTTCTATATGCTGGTGGACTGAAGAGAAGGCAAGGAGGATGGAGAGGGAGCTTGTTTCCTGAGGCACGGCACTCGGATCCTGGGTGCACCCACCATGTGGATCAGTAACATTTCCGGACATGTGCTTCTCAGAACAGCAGTTCTGCAAAACGGTAGAAGGTATGACTCAGAAGTTGGGATTCTAAAATAAGTTTGTACGGCACCAATTCACAGACATTAAGAGGCCTCTTTATGGTGCGAAGTCTCAGGCCCTTTAATGTGGACTGATGGGTACCGTGGAACTCCGGGAGTAGAACACGGCAGGCGGCATTTCTCCCTATTCAAGGTGTGTCTCCAGGGTCCTGGCGAGCTTGCCCAATGGACCTCTCAGAGATAGGCAGGACAAGGGACTCTGCAGCTCCATCTGCTGATGCCATCTCTGACAATGTGAGTGACAGCAGATTGGTGCCACAGGGGGAGGTTTGGTGGGTCAGCAAAGAGAGCAGAAGATGCTGAGGTTCAAGATGAAAAAGGACAGGAAAAAGCAGGCCTCCTGTAGGTGTTATTTGAAATCCGGATGAGAGGGCAAAGGACATGAGGATTCAAGTGGAAACTCACATAAAATGGGTGCAGAAAGAACTCTGACTGATCCTTCTTCCAGGATGGCAGAGAGAGAGGACTCAACTGTTCCCACCAAAACAAAGACCAGCAACGTGTTCACACCTGTAGGAGTGGGCTCAGTTTATCTGTAACCTACAGGCCCACCGCGAGAGACTAACAGCCTGACAAAGCCACAGTAGATGTTAGATGCATCATTCCACAAGCCTTAGTTACTCAGGATGAAGGACTTATCATAAACATTGTTTGCAAGCTGAAATTTAGTCCACTGAAAATACATAGGATTGTCTTTCTCCCTCGACTTAAAACTTTTCTTTCAGGTAAAACCTTTCCTGTTCCCCTGAATGATGTAGAGAAAAGAAACTTCGCCAGTAGTGACTGCTGGTGGTGGTGGTGATGTCTGTATGTGCTGGAGAAGTGGGACTGAACTCCCCGTTTGCCCCTTTCTCTACATGGCCTGCAGTACCGAAGTGAGTTGGTTTCTTTGCAAATGCCACCAGGGTGGGGGAACAGAGGATGACGGACAAGAGAAGGGGGCTGGGGGACATTTTTCTCTTGCAGCGTCCACCCCTCCCCCTGCCTCATACGTTCTTCTCTTCCTTCTGATTCTATTTTTGCACTATTAACAAAATCTTCTCCTTTGACATGATCTTCCGGATGCGCCTTCTCCCTTATTTGTGGGGTTCCCATCGTGTGCTTTGTCTTTACCATAGAGATCAGAGCTTGCCTACTGGCTTTTCTAAATGTTGGGAGCACACAGCCACGGCCTGGTGATGCTGGACCCCGCAGTGGAGCCTCGGTCACGGTCCAGGCTGGGGGTGGGGCTGTGTGTTTTGGGCTGAGATTGAGGAGCAGGCAGCGGATCTGCCAGCTGGTGCTGAGGCCTCCGTCCCTGTGTGCACAAACTCTCCCAGTTGTTTTAAACCTCCTTAAAGCTGCCCCTGATGACTAGTTTAACCTGATCTTACTGCAGTAAATATGCTCGAGGTGGGAGGGAGAGGCAGAGGCAAAGTAACTCTCCTTCTTCCTTCCCTCTGCCCATCACACTGACCCGGCCTCTGCATGCAGCTCCGCAGAGGGAAATAGAAAATTCTTATCCTTGTTTGTGTCCACGTCCATTGGAATTTAAAGTAGAGAACAATGGTAAGTTCTGAGACAGCCTATACTTTCTACATTGGGAGATTATACTATAGCATCATATATTTCCAGAATGACTTGATATGACCTGAGAAATGTTACCAGCACTTCCCTGGGGACACTATTCTGTGCACAAGCTTGTATCGCTCCGTGATAATTTGCCCCAAAGCTGTGGAAAACTAGCGGAGGAAAAGACAAGAGAATCCGCTGACATATAATTTAAGTCTAGATGGATATTTATTGGATTCATAAGCCTGTGTTACTAACAAAGAGCAGGGAGAAACAGCAGAATTGTCAGTGGCATGAATAATCTGTGCCAAAGGGTGCAGGCCCCTACACACCTGAGGAGGGCGATAAAGAAAATGCACGCACGTCAAGAGGATGAAGAAGTTCAGTGACCTCTGGGCAGTGCGGCTCGAGTAAATCTATACTGGACCCCAAACCTGAGAATCTCACATTGAGAACTGATAAATGTGCCACTTCATTGCTCTGAGTTGCATATTCCATATGTGGCTAAACACTTCAACACTTCAGACCACATCCTTTCCAATTTTAGAATTTTTCCAAACACACCGGGAATTAAAATCTGAGATCTTGGATGCAAGAAAAAATCTTTTGTAGACGGACCAAGGAAAATGTTCAGCTGCCCTTGGCTGCAGAGCATAAGACAATATAGGCATTTACAGCTAGGCCTTCTGGAATCCTCATTGAGAAGTGTTGGATGGCGTCTGCATGGACGCCTGCCTCTCTCCCCATCCTCACCCTGTGCCTCTTCCTCTTTCAAATATCACACATTGACAGAAGGAGAAACCTTCTTTTTTCCCCCAAATGGGAAAAATAGTCTCAAGTTTTGCCATTTATATAGAACAAGGGCTTGATATTTTTTAATTTTTGTATTTTACCCTGATTAAGTATTTTGGAATCACTTGACATTCAGCTTCTCCCCTGCTCCTCATCCCTTGCTTGGTGGCTCTTAATTTTTGTGTCTGGAATGCTTTCAAAACCCATGAAGAACTAACTTCCACCAACCACTTGGTTTTCAATCATAAATGTCACATACATAAACAACGCATGTAGCACTGTCCCACATAACACAATTAAAAGATGTAAATACAGGGTCTTTCAGTCAAATCAACTGTGTGAATAAATATACCATCGAATGTTTTACATATGTGCATCTTGAAAATTATAAACATGCACATCTGTTTAAGTTTTGTATATACTGAGTTCACACACAAGTAAAAGTTGGTGATGTTATTTTCTCTACCCAACTGTTTAAAGAAAAAGTGTGTGTTTGTGCATAGAAAAGTTTGGCACAGTCTACAAACAATATGTGTTTCCAACATCTGTTTTTATATAAAATGAAATTACTCATCTTGGCATTCACAGCCCTCTTCTTTATGAGCACTATTCTGAAAGGATGGTGTTATTCCTTATCTTGTACCTGCTGAAACCTGCTGAGTGTAATTGTGACTATGGAGGGATTAAGGGAAAACCAGACCTGTGAGAGAAGCTCAGACCTCACCTTCCTCCGGGGCAGCTCTGGGAGGAGGGCAGAGAAGCAACAGTAAAACAAGACGAGTGGTGACTCAACAACACCAGAGGCTGCCGCTGCCTGTAAATATTAGCACGTCTGTATGGCCAGTCACGCTGTCATTTACGTGGCGGCCGGGGGCTGGCAGAAGCCAACTTTCTGTCAGGCAGCTCAGCACCTCAGCTCAGAAGCTGGGTGTAGAAGGAAGACATTCTAATTCTCACATTGACTCCTTTCAAGTGAACACATTTTGTGGGTGCCAGTTTCTATCATGCTGCAAAATAATTAGCACTGAAAAACATGCTTTTCTTAATGTTGGAAAAAGTTGAGTTTGGTAACTCTTCTAAACAAACCACAACCACAAACACGTTGGTGGTTGGGGCCCTGGAATGTAAAATGATCTCATGTGCAAGAGGGAAGTGACGTCATGGATCTTGATCCCTTGCTGCGCACGTCCAAACCCTCTCAGGGCTAACGTTTGTGGCCCTGAGGCCCAAGCACACTGGATCCTTCACTCTTCAATGAAGGGAGAACATTGGGCCAATGTGCGTTATCTCAGAGTCACAGGGTGTCCTATTGTGGTGGGCCACATAGTGACCTTTTAGCCTGTAAGACCCAGAGAGGCTGCGATTTGCTCAAAAAGCTGGTTAGCGACAAAGCCAGGTCTAGAATCTGGGTCTAGCCCAATAATCTTTTTTTTTAAGTTAATACTTTTTTTTTTGAGTAGTTTTAGGTTTACAGAAAAAATTGAACGAGAAGTAAAGAGAGTTCCGACATGGCTCCTCTTCCTTCCACCCCCAACCTCCCCCTATTTTTCATCATCTTGTATGAGTATGGTACATTTGTTACAACTGATGAGCCAGTATGCTATACTATTATTAACTAATGTCCACAGTCTATCTTAGGGTTCACCCTTCGTGTTGTACATTCTATGGAATTTGACAAATGTATAATGACATGTATTCACCATTATAGTATCATAGAGAATAGTGTCACTGCCCCACCTATTCATTCCTCCCTCCCTGTCTCCAAACCCCTGGCAACTACTGACCTTTTCCTGTCTCCACAGTTTTGCCTTTTCTAGACTCTCGTAGAGTTGGAATCATACAGTACGTAGCTTTTCAGATTAGCTTTTTTCACTTAGCAATATGCATTTAAGGGTCCTCCATGTCTTTTGGTGGCTTGATAGCTCATTTCTCTTTATTGCTGAATAAGATTCCATTGTCTGGATGTACCATAATTTGTTTATCCATTTACCCATTGAAGGACATCTTGGTGCTTGCCAGTTTTGTCTGTTACGAATAAAGCCGTCATAAAAGTAACATTTTCACTATAGTACATTTCTTCCACATGGACTCAACATCAAACGTCAAGGCTTTGCAGGATCTAGTTCTAAAAGTGATTGTATCTGGCAATGTTTGGGCCCAATCAAACCTTTCCAGTAGTATATGCCCCGTGCAAACTCTGTACTTCCGAGAGACCCCTCTATTCCATTTCGGAACCACCCCTAATACAGCATACCCATTCCAGCATCTGTTCTTTTATTCCTGTCTCTTCATTCTATTTGGAACGTTTTCTTCCCTCTAGTCTGAATCTTACTCACGCTTCTGGTCCCCCTCACATCCTGTCTCTTAAATGAAGTACTCCCTCAACACGGAGCAAAAAGCAGACAGATGTGGTTAAATCCTATTTCCTCTACTTTACTGGCTCTGTGCCCTTAGGCAAGTTACTTAACTTCTTGGAGTTCAGTTTTCCCATCTATAAAATGGATTGAATGCCATCAACATTTCAGGTTGCTGTGAGGATCTATGTAAAGTGCTCAGAATGGTTCCTGGCACCTCAATAAATGATGATGCCCTCCTTCTCCTCCTTCTCTTTATCATTCTTATCATTATCTCCAAATCCAGACATGATTTCTCTTTCTTCTGAATTCCCATAGTCTCCTGTGTGTGTCCATGTCATGTCTCCAAACTAGAATATATGTGCAGGGGGCTAGTGCTTAACCCCCTTGGCACGCATAGGGCCAGTGGCAGGGTTTTTGAATTGCATTCCTTTTAACATCAAGTTGGTGAGTTTAAACAGCAACAACCCCTGTATTTGTGGAATCCTGTCACAGTTAACCTCTCTGTGTCTGCATGAGTATGTGTAAGCACCCCTATACACCCATTTTTGCTGGGGCTGCAGGAGGACACTCTTTTTTCTTTCTTTCTTTCTTTTTTTTTTTTGAGGAAGATTAGCCCTGAGCTAACATCCACTGCCAATCCTCCACTTTTTGCTGAGGAAGATTGGCCCTCCCAGCCAACATCTGTGCCCATCTTCCTCCATTTTATATGTGGGTCACCTGCCACAGTATGGCTTGATGAGCAGTGCAAAGTCTGTGCCTGGGATCTGGTGGTGAACCTGGGCTACCCAGAGCACGGGAATCCAACTTCTATGCCACCAGTCTGGCCCAGGATTATGCTCTTTTTTTTTCTTCTTCTCCCCAAAGCCACCCAGTACATAGTTGTATAGTCTAGTTGTAGGTCCTTCTGGTTGTGCTATGTGGGATGCCACTTCAGCATGGCTTGATGAGTGGTGCTAGGTCCGCACCCAGGATCTGAACCTGCAAAACCCTGGACCGCCGAAGCAGAGCGCTCGAACTTAACCACTTGGCCATGGGGCCAGCCCCTGTAAGGACACTCTTGTTGGGTACCCAGACATTTCTGAAAGAGTAAGAGGATACAGTCTGGGGCGAGGGGTGATGTCTGAGAATTTGTGGTAGGCATGCTCTGATGCTCTCTGCTCCATTACTCATGGCTAAGGATCCTGTTTGAGGATGATCCAGACCCTTCTGCCCTCTCCTGCTGGTTTCTTAGCCCTGATTCAGGCTGAAGCTGGGGAAGGGACTGAGACGAAAGTCCAGCTGTGAACCCACGATAATGAAAGTTCATTGGGAATGAGAAAGTTATAATCAGTGGGAGGATTAGAAAAACAACTTGTGTTTAAGTGGTCCCTTACCAACCTGATGATATCTGAAAGTACCATGTGTGGAAATAACACAATATTATTTGTGCACATATTCCACTGACTTGTGGGACCCGGCACCTCTAGGAATCATCAAGTCTGCTGTGCAGGGAACATAATTGGTCCCAAGTTTTATACTATGGGTGAGCAAAGCTTTTCTGCAATGGGCCAGATAGCAAATATTTTAGGCTTCGGGGGCCACACAGTCTGCCACAACTATTCTGCTGCCATATTGCAAAAGCATCCATGGACAATATGTAAACAAATGGGCATAGTTGTATTGCATTGAAATATAAATTTCATATAACCTTCACATCACAAAATCTTATTTTTTTTTATCAACCATTTAAAAAACGTAAAAACCGGTCGTAGCTCATTGACTATACAAAAACAGGTGGCAGCTGCCTTAGGTTTGCTGACCCCTGCTTTATAACAGCACAGAGAAAACTGGCCTGGCAGAATTGGGATTATTCAAAGCTCAGGCACAGCTTTTTGGTGGAGTGAAGAGGAGACGATGAAAGAGGAATTTGGTAGCTCTTTGTCTTGTTTTCATTCTGAACCTAAACCCACAGATGCACCATGTCACCTCAAATGAAATTGATCAAGTTAGTGCAGTATTTCTCAACCTTGGCAATCTTGACATTTTGGGTCAGATAATTGTTTGGGAGTGGGTGGGTGAGTGGGTGGGCAGGTGTGGGTGTTCTGTGTATTGCTGGATGTTTAGCAACATCACTGACGTCCACCTGCTAGATGCCAGAGTCAACCCCTCCCTCCTCGAGTCATGACAACCAAAAACATCTCCAGACATTGCCGAATGTCTGTTGGGGGCAAAATCAACCCCAGTCGAGAACTGCTGAGTTAGTGAAACAGCCTCAGAATGACAGGAAATTCAGCAGATGGGGATAGAGGAGAAGCATGTGCGTGTGTGTGTGTGTGTGTGTGGCCCCTGGCCGGACAGTCTTCCCTAGATTCCATGGAGGAAGGAGGAGCCAATAGTTTGTCATCACAACTAATGCTTCCCCCACGGGGGGCACTTCCTCAGGGAAGACAGCTCTCAGGTGTGTCAGTCCAATTATTACCAGGGCACTTCTAATTATCAAGTAATCAAGTCAGGCTCCGCAGCAAGTAAATAGGTCTCTGGGCTTTTAATCAGGCCATTATTGCACGATCACCCTTTGAACAGCCATTAAAAGGTCTTCTATTTTTAGTGGGGCAAAACACTTCTTCCTTTCCATGGAAAAGGAACCTCAGCAGGAGTGGAATCATTTCACTTCTTGACCAGGAGAAAAAAAAGACAAAAGAACGTAGGGGAAAAAAATAAAGAGGCTCTTTCCTCCAAGATGGTGAGGTGTATTTAAATTCAAAGGAAAGTCTGCATGAACTGATTCAACCTGGGTTTTCAGTTAGAAAGTGTTGGCTGAGAACTGCTTGGGTGTAGAGATTGGACACTGTGCAGGGTCTGGTCCCTGGGGTATTATCAAGAGACCACGACAGATGTTGTATCAAGAACTTTCATTTAAATGAACCAGCCAACAGTCAAAAAGCACAGATGAATGAAACAATTGGCTTGGCTTTTTACTTATGGGTCACACTTCTGCACTGGTTCTTGGTCATTTCCAGCGAAACTGGCAAGTAGGCGTTTTGTTGGCACTGCCATTTGCTTCTCTATGGGGGCGGCTGTGACTCGGGACAAAGGTCAAGGTTCAGCTATTTACCCAGAGCCTCCCCACCTCACCCTCCACTCCCTTTCCACCAAAAAGTCCAAAATTCAAAACCAAACCAAAATCATCCCAAAGCTCTCTGATCCTGTGGGGGAAGTTAACTGGAATCACCCAAGTGGATTACTGCTCGCCCTTCTCTCATTTGCCACAAATCAGTTTGTTTTTATTTGCCTCAAAACTCCCATTAAATAAAATTTGTCTTGTAGCACACAGCTCATTTCCCATGACCAAAATGCAGATCTCTCTCCTTTTCCTAGTAAAGAATCTGAGCTATGTTTCTTTTCAACAAATCCCTATTCCCTAACCCATATTATACATTTCACCGTGTTTTGTCTGCTTGTCTTCTGATTCCAGCTGTGTCATTTTAGTTATCACGTCTTTGTGTCTCAGGACAAATGTCGTGAGTTGGGAGTGAGGCAAGGAGGCCTGCGATACACACTTAACCCAAACTCGGTTCTTACCAGCCAGCTTCCTAACCAATGACTCACACCCCCTCACTGTTGACAGGAGCATTTTTTTCCTCATGCATATTTTAGCCTTGATTGACCATCAACCATATGGCACAATTGTCCTGTGGGTAAGTTTATTATTAACAGCTCACAGTTGGAGTTACAATAACTACACACGGCTGTGACATTGCACTAAGTGACCAAGACACGTCTGAGAACAAGATGCAGAAAGTGGCCATTGCAAATTGCTTCAAACACAAATGGAGAGCTTAGTGGGAAACACCAGTTTCAGATTAAAGGTTTGTATGTTGAGACCAAATTGGTCGGGGGAGAGAGGCTGGTTGGGGGAAAGGAGAAAGAGGAGGACGCAAAGACATTCGTCTGAGCCTCCATTGGGTCTTTATTCAAAGGAATTGTTTTAAATGCATTCCTGTTAATGAGAAAGAAGCAACCACACTTAAAGTGGCATCAATCCTGAATTTTTAAGTGTTCAGACAATTAAATCATTAAATGTATTGGGTGCGTTCCATCCATATTACCCTGTCTAATCCTGCTGTCACAGGTGAGGCTGGGCAAGGTTTGAGAACAGCACCAGCATGTGCTATATTAGCTCCATCACTTAGCATTAAAGTCAAAGAAGCCGAGTTTGGAGGGGCCCCGGGTGTTGTCTGCACCAGTGAGTGGTGTGACGAGGGGCAGGGACACTGGCCAGGGGTTGTGCATAAGTTAGGCTACCACTGGGTCCTCTGGGGAAGGCTCCTGAAAATTATGAAATGTGAATAGACTGTCTGTGCATCTTTCAGTAAATTTCTTTCTCAGATGTTTCCAGCCAGTGCGTCTCGATTGAGAAATGACTGGAGGAGAACAGAGGATAAAGCCAATGAGCTCAGAGTCTTATAAATCAGCATCTCTGAGCTGAACTGAAACTGTCAAAATGTGGAAAAACCTGCTGCCGTGCAAGCTTGCGAGTCTTTTCAAAAACAAAATCTAACCCTTGCCTTGCTCTCTAGATGGGTGAGGGCTTAATTACAGTTCACGGAGGAGTGAGGAGTGGAAAGAGAAATACGGTTTGCGAAGAAAATAAAAAAGAACCAACTCAATACAGTACATATGTAACATGTACCGATTCTGATCTTGGCTCAGGCACAGAATTACAAGTGGGGTCGTGAAAAATAGGTAAGTGCCGTCATTAGTAAATCCTGCCCAAAGGCCCAATAATACTCTCTGCTCCAAAGCCAAACTAACCAAATAACCCTATAGTCTACCGATATCATCATCCCCACTGTAAGGATGACGAAACTGAGGCACAGAAAAGGTAAGTACCTTGTCTGAGGTCATAGAGCTACTTAGAAAGAAGAGCCAGGATTTGAACGTACAAAGTCTGGCACCAGAATCCACGCTCCCAACCGCTATGACACTGGTCTCTTTTTAGGGACATCATAGACCCCAGGTTAAATAATCCCTGCTCCAGGCAGTTGGAGGTCTCCTCCTGACAATTCACAGTCTAAGAAAGTCCTGCTCTGCCATTCTGTGCCCCAGATGTATCCAGATTCTGGATTTATGCCCGTGTTGCTTAATCAGTCCTTACCTATACATGTCTGAGGTTATCTTAGTACTTTTTTCTCCAAGTCTTTGTACCAATTGCTGAAAAACAGCTTTAAATCTGGAAGCATGGGATTTAGGAGGACCCAGTTAGGTTTCCAATGGCAATTGTAAGTCAGCCAGATTGCATTGTCTCTGACATGAGAAGGCATGAGGGTCAACCCCTTGTGCACCAGAAAACAAGGCCTGTGCGCCAGGCCTGAAGTTGTGTGACTGTTGCTGGGGAAACCTTAATTGAATTTCCTGAATTATACACAGTGCAATAGAACGTTGAATAACCATATTTATTTGCCTTTTAGCCCTGTGGCATCTGTTGTTTAGCTCACAAAGCTCCTATTGACTGAAAGGGGTGTTTGTTGATCCAGAAAGCTGTGATGGGCACATGAGGTGATGGGAGCTCGAGCACTCCTGGATGGGGCTGAGATTTCTCATCCAGTTCAGGAGTTGCCAGCCAAAGGGCCTGGCACAGGAAATCCTCAGATACAGCCTGAGACCCTGGCATAAAACTGACCCTTCTTTTCCCTGGTGCTCTCACTTCTTAATTCAGGGGAAGAGAGAGGCAGTGTGGAAAAGGAGAGGTGGCAGGAAGGAGGTAGAGGGCATGAGAAGTTACAGACAAGTGGTGGAAGATGGTTGCAAGGTCATGGGTGAGTTGTCTATGTTGAGGCCACTCTACACAGGAGAGGAAGGCTGGGGACAGAGCGTGGCCTGGGTAATGGAGACACTGGTGAAGGAGACACATTCCAGCCCTTGAGGGGTGAAACACCTAGTTGGGGCTCTAGATACTTAAACATATTATAAAAGGTCTACAAGCAAAGAACTGGGAGAATCAGAGGAAGGGTCCCATAGCTCTGATGAGCAGCCTGGGAAAGGATCTGTGAATCTGGTGGCATTTACGATGCCTCTTAAAAGATGGGTAGGATTTCGGTGGGTGATGGGCTTCTTGAACTCAGCGAACGGCGTAAGTGAAAATACAGGTAAGAAGGGCGAAGGCCTCAAGTGGCTGCTGGGTATTTCCTGGGCTTCCCACGCCCTGCCACCCGCCTCCCCCAGTACTCATTGCTACCACTGAGTTAGCCCACAACTGGCTGACTTCTGTGGCACAGAGGAACATGCAGCAAAGGAGGGAGAAGGGAGAGAGAATTGAGCTTCAAGTATGGGGACACTGAGGCACACAGCCCTCCCCTCCAGCCAGGGCTCTGAGTCAGACCTCTGAGGGTCACAGGCTTTTGCTGCCTGAACTGAAGTCTAGGAGGGTCTTTAATCAGCAATCAGTTTCTGACGGAGGCATTGAAGCGCCAGCATATCACAGTGTGGAGTGGTTCTTCCCTGACTCGGCCTTCAATTTGGTGTTTTGATATCTGGGGTAGCAATAGTCACATCCTGTGACACCGTGGCCTCTTCTTCCTTTTAACCTTTGTATTCACCATCGCACTTTCCAATCAGTTTTATCCACCCTGCTGAAGGCGGCCATTTAGAAACATTTTCTTCCAAAGTAACAAGGTGAAAAAGAAATCTTTTTTTTTCCTGTTTTTAAGCTTTTTAAAAGAACATTTCAAGCATTTATAGAAAGTAGAGAGCATGGCACATGAACCTTCCTGTTCCCACCATCCAGCCGTAACAACTTCTCGGGGCTGATCTCATTTCATCTCCCCACAGGCTCACTTCCCCGCATCTCCATGGCCCACAACCCCATCCCCTGGATTCTTTTCAAGCAAATACCAGACATCATATCATTTCATCCATAAATACTTCAGTACTATCTCGATAAGGACTTTTTAAAATATATCGTTACAATGCCATTATCACACCTAACAATAACAATTCCTTAACAGGATCACATTTCCAGCCAGTGCTAAAACTTCCCCAGTTGACCCGGAAACGTCTGTTTACTAATAAGCAGGACACAGCCTTCCCCCTGCGTTGGGTTGTTGGGCCTCTTGTGATCTCTTGGTTCCCCCTCCACTTTTCTCCTTCCAATTTGTGTGTTGAAAAAGCTAAGTTATTTGTGCCGTAAAGTTTGCCATCTGGGTTTTTCAGCTCCTCATGAAATAATAAATCCAGGCAATGATAATCAATGGCTGCAAAACCATTAAGTGAAAGGCCAATAGGAACTTTTAACAGAAGATAAGGCTGACGGTACATGACACCATCCACCAATCCTAACATCCCAGAATAACCTGACCTTCATGTCACCTCCTGTGATGAATTCTTACTGAAGAATCCAACTGGAGTCCCACTGAGCCTCCAGCTCTAACTACCAGTTTATAGAAAATACGAGGGACAGAAGAATATGAAAAACCACATGATAGGCTATTTTTTTCCTATTTTATTTTTATTTATTTATTTATTTTGCAGAGAAAGATTCACCCTGAGCTAACATCTGTTGCTAATCTTCCTCCTTTTTTTTCCTCCCCAAAGCCCCAGGGCATGGCTGTATACCCTACTGGTAAGTCCTTCCGGTTCTTCTGTGTGAGCCGCTGCCACAGCATGGCGACTGACAGACAGGTGGTGTGGTTCTGTGTTGGGGAGACAAACCCTGGCCACCACATCAGTGAGAGCACCCAACTTTAAGCACTAGGCTGCCAGAGCTGGCTCAGTTTCTAGTGTAGCAAGCATTTATTTAGAAGTTATTTGATTACTCCATTATTGCCAGAGTATTGTGTATTGTTACACTGTGATGTTTTCCTCAAGGATTACTAAGGAGTAGGGTGTATTTATGCCTCAATAAATGGACTCAGACTGCTATAACATTTTTGGTCTCTTGCCCGCTTTTCGTAGATTTTCATCTACTTTCTAAGGACCGAGATGGCACTGTAACAATCTTTGTGTGCCTTCCCACTTTACGGTGGATTGAGAAACCAAAGATCAACTCTTTCAGAACTCATGAAATAAAGGTTCTCAGTGAAAGCTAAACAAGGGATCCTATTAGTAAATACACAATATTAGTGACCAGACTTTAGTAATAATCATCGAGTTTTTCAGGT
Organism: Equus quagga; assembly: GCF_021613505.1. NCBI lineage: Eukaryota > Metazoa > Chordata > Mammalia > Perissodactyla > Equidae > Equus > Equus quagga. The sequence goes on along the minus strand of NC_060274.1, from coordinate 81,741,716 downwards.
TTCTTCTTTTTTCCTAATTCTTGATTGCATTCAGGATAGCAGAAGTTTCTGGATAAATGATATGTAACCCAGTGTTTCTATACTAAACACACTGGATTAAATGTTTGGTCATAATACCCGAAAATAAGCCATAGTGTGATAGGAAAAATTACAAAATTCGAAGGTGGAAAACCCCAGGACTGCACACAAACCTGAAAGTCCAGTAGGAATATCACCTGGATTAAGGTCACTAAGGATAAAGTAACAGCCTTGCTGTTGACAGTCCTTTCTTCTCAAAATACCCCCTTCCTTTGGATTCCATGAGCTCACACTCTCCTGATTTTTTCCTACGTCTGGGGATTCTCCTCAGGCTTTTTAGTGGCTCCTCTTTCTCTCACCGACGGTTAAATATTGGAAAATTTCAAGGCTTGATCCACTGCCCTCTTCTCCTTCACGTTCCACACCCTGCCTCTGTGATCTCGTCCCTGCTTATGGTTTTAATTATTATTTCTATGCTGATGACTCTTAAATTTATATCTCCAGCCTAGATGCTTCTCTGAGCTCCCAATCATAAATCTAATGGCGTCTTCAACATCTCAGCTTGGCCATCTCACAGCACGTCACACTGTGCATGTCCAAAAACTGAACTCAGACCTCTCCCTCGAACCTGTTCCTCCCCCAGCATTCCGCCTCTCAATAAATAGCATTGCCATCCAAAGATGAGCAGGCCAGACATTTGGCAGCCATCCTTGACACCTCCTTCTCCCTCATTGCCATATCCGTTGGCTCAGTAAGGGTTGTTGATTCTCATTTCCTAATCTATCCATGTCTCTTGATCTGCACAGCTGCCATTGTAGTCCAAGTTCTGAAAATCCCACTCCTGGATTACCTCCAGAGCCTTCCATTCTCCCCAAGTCTATTCTGTGTCCAATCCATTCTGCAGCCAGTGTTCTTTAAAAATATGTGAATCTGTTTATAACTGTATCACCTTCCCAGTGCCTTCAGGATAAGGACTAACAGCCTTACAGTGGCTTACAAGGCCCTATGTTACCCAGCCCCTTCTTCTTTCATCAGCCTCATTTCACAATCCTCTTCCCTTTGTCCTCTGGGATCTGTCAGACTGGTCCATAGGAATACAGGCCTCAGGACCTTTGCACATACAATTGCCTCTGGTGGGATGGCTCTTTTCTCTTCTCTTTTACCTAGTTAATTCCTATGTGTCTTTCTGAATTCAATTCTTTTAGAAAGCCTCCATTAGCTGCTGGTATGTCTCCCTAATGTCATGTTCTCAGTCCTTCTTCTCTATAATTGAAAAAGCTTTACAGCTGAGGAAATTGAGGCCCAGAAATGTCATGTAACTGGCTTGAGGATCATACATGCAGATAGTGGCTGTGCTGAAGCACACACTGGAATAATCTCACTTGAATAGCAGCTAGATCTGTTGTCAAGTACTAGAGCTCTGTGTCAAGTACTAGAGCTCTGTGTCAAGTTTTGGTCTCTAAATGATGTGTGGAAGCTGGAATGGGTTGAGGGAAAAGGAATAAGCTAATTAAAAGGAAGGCAAAGGACCTTTGAAGAAAGGTTAAAGGAGCCAGGCAGTGTTTAGTCTAGGATGAGGCAGGGACATGGGAAGAAAAGCAGATTTAAAGTTTTTGGGTTTGGGGAGGTTATTAAAGTGGAAATGGCCATACAAATATTTTTTTGAACAACCACAGGGTACAAAGGATTATGTTGGGTCTCACATTTCTCTAGCAATAAGTAATTTTAGCCAGAGAGGGTTTGGTTTGACAAAAGAAAAGGTGATTAAAGATTTGAATAAAATATAGGGTTAGCTCCCCACTGTCTTTTTTGCAGAAATGGTTAAAAGCAGGATCAATAACCATCTAATTTACCTGGTGGTTTCGGTGTTGACCTACCTCAGGCAGGAAGCTGGGCCAGCCGACCTCTTGAGGTTGTTTGGAATGAATGAAGGAAAGAATGAACGTGAAAGGGAGCCTTGCCATCATCACAAGCTAGATCGTGCTCCCACCCTGCCTGGTGAAGAAAAAGAAATATTGAGTGGCATGCGTCCCCGAGGGCTCCTCCGCTGGTCACACCCAGCTGGCCTTATCTGGCTCCCAGGTGTTTCCATTTATCTCTGATAAACTGTCAGCCAACAGTCAGCTTTGGGTGGGAGGTGGCGGAATGAGTGGAGGGGAGGGTAATGCCCCAGATGTTTTCCGAGAAGATGGGAGAAAGTTACTCCTCAGGACTAATGCATTTCGTCATCCTCTCCGCTTGCAGATGTTGAATTTGGGAACTCTTCCAGTTTCCCTTTTCTCTCTCAAAATAAAACTGGTTGTGTATTTAAAGCACCCAGGACCCAGTCATCCCCAGGGATGTATCTTTTTTGCATGTAGATGAAGCTTTGGGGCTGTAAGAGCATCCGAAGTTTTACTGGTTGTGTTTCTTCCAGTCTAGTCAGTCCTGTGGGCTTTCTCCTTTGGAAACCAGGAAAAATGATAATAATCAGAGGTGGTGTTTACTGAATGCCTACTGTGTGCCATAGAAAATGAATCCCCATGGCAACACTGCCAGGACCATATTAAAATCCATCTTACAGAAGGGGAAGTTGCCCCAAAATTGTCATTTCTCCAAGTTCACAAAAACACCAAGTAGCAGAAGCCATTCAGACCTAGGACTGTGTGACTTCAAATAGTACCCACAACCTTTCTAGAGCTTTCTTATGGGCCAGTCACTCATTAAATCCTATGGAGTAGGTACTATTCGGTCCATTTTGCAGGTGAGGGAACCAAGGCACAGAGAAGTCCAGTAGCCTGCCTGAGCTCACACAGCTAAGAAATGGCAGAGTAGAACATCAAAGGCAAACAGCTTGGCTTCAGAGCTTGTGCTCTTAACCATGACCCCGTACCGATTGCCATCCCCTTTCTACACTCCATAGAGTTAGGATTAGCTGGATGAGATGTTTTCTCAGACTAGCTGATCTGAGCTTTCTATCGCTCAAGGTGGAAAATTCTCTTCCCCATGTTGTCTGATCTTTCATTGATCTGTTGTTTGAGCAGCTGCAGGCTCCCCAACCTGTGAGAGCCTTCGCATGTCAAGCCATTGGCTACAGGTGGCAAGGTTGTGGCTCCAGCTCAAGTCTCCCCCAGAGCTGGATGTTCCAGAAAGGACACTCTGTGCTGTGGGGCTGTCTCTCTGGCGCAGGGCTTTGATCTGGGAAAGGACGAGCCACGCTGCCGAGTCGAAGCTGTCTCCCTGCTCTGTTTACGTGAGCGTCCTTCCAGGACTCTGTCTGCTTTTGGGGTGGAAGTGCCCTGCCAAAAGCTGCAGCTCTCCATGCTGGCTGTGTGGCCAGCATACCTCCCGCCTGTCCGATGACTCCTCTGGCCTAGACAGAGAGAGCCGTGTCTCCTAACAGTTTGGAGACTACAGAAGTTTCCCTGGCAGGATGAACGATCAGCTCGGCAACATGGTCTTGCTTTTTGAAGTTGCCCTCCAATTTTTCCAGGCTCGATTCTGTAAATCATTTCATCTTGTACAAATACTGGACTGTGAGCACAGATGATCTCAAAGGCGAGGATTATTTGAAATGCCGTTTAAGAATCTATTCTCCTTTCAACAGATTAATATATTTTGAATTTGTGAATAAAAATATTCTTCTGTGCACGCCAATGCATAGGTAGTTCTAGAGTCTTTGAGAGAAAGTAGAATATGCTTCTACTCCAGAAGGCTTTTGAAAAAGTGACTTGTCTGAGTATTGACAACTAATTTATCATCGAAAGCATCTCAGGCCCTACTCTACGCAATCGCTCATGGGGCAGCTGGAGACGGAGATGGGATGAAGTGTTTTTTGAAAGAGATGTATAAGCCTGAAAGTGTCATTTAGAATATCCTCTTGCTTTCTATCATCCCAAGGAGACAGAAATCTATTGTGGTTTTCAAGACAGATTAAAGCTAAATAACTCACAGAGTTGGAAGAGTATTTCGGGTTACTATCTGAAGTATTTCATGTGGGAGTTTGTGCTCATTTGCCCTTATTCCAACAGTGAAAGAGGACTGGTAGAAGGCAGACCATGATAGAGAAGGTCCAACAACCACAGACTGGTAAATGTTCCATCAGAGAGGAAGCTCGTCTGACATCTCTGCTTTTCTTCATACGTTGACAAAACAGTTACCACGTGCAGAGACTGTATGCTTTTGAAATGAATATTCTTTCTTTCTTTCTTTTGGTGAAGAAGATTGGCCCTGAGCCAACATCTGTGCCAATCTTCACCTATTTTGTATGTGGGATGCTGCCCCAGTGTGGCTTCATGAGCAGTGTGCAGCTCTGTGCCCAGGATCCAAACCCATGAATCTCAGGTTGCCAAAACGGAGGACACGAACTTAACCACTACGCCACCAAGTTGGTCCCTGAAATGAACATTCTTGGATGTTGACTGTTAGACATTATCTTGCTGGTTTGAGGAGTGAAGGCAGAAGTGCCTACCTTTTAATGGTCCTTATAACACAGGATCTAACCATTTTTTCAGAGTTAGAACATATGTGGTTCAGTGTGATCCAATGAGTTTAACAAAAATGGAACAAAGCATTCTGTTTAAACTTTCCTGTTTTTGTTTTTAAGATTTTATTTTTTTCCTTTTTCTCCCCAAAGCCCCCCAGTACATAGTTGTACATTCTTCGTTGTGGGTCCATCTAGTTGTGGCATACGGGATGCTGCCTCAGCTTGGTTTGATGAGCAGTGCCATGTCCACGTCCAGGATTCAAACGAGTGAAACACTGGGCCGCCTGCAGCAGAGTGCGCGAACTTAACCACTCGGCTACGGGGCCAGCCCCCTGTTTTTTGTTTTTAATGAGAAACTCTCTTCCTCAAGCTACACCTGGTAATGGAATTTTCTAAGTTGTTTTAGTAAAGTGACAATGATGAAGGCCTATCACAAAGTGATGGAAACTTGATTAGGTTGGGAGGGAGAAGACCTGAGAACCTTCTACGTGTCAAGCATTACAAAATGTTATTTCATTTAAACCTCACAGAATTTTCGACTTTTCACAAATGAGGAAACAGAGGCCTGGAGCTGTGAGGGAACACATCCCAGGTATAAGAAATCAGCGGCTGAGCTTGTAAAGGAACCACAGCTTTCAAACTCTGACACGAACGCTCCATCAACTCACCAGGTTATCTCACTTACTACCTAAGAGAAATCATCAGGGAGGCTTCCCACACGCCTCTCCGCAGCGAGTCCCAGGGTCTGAGGCAAGGCTGCCTCCTGAAGAAGGCAGTAATGTCATGCTGAGGAGGGAAGAAGACGGGGTCTTCAATTGCGCCTCCTGGGCTGGTGCTCCAGCTCTGCTGTTTGCTAGCTGTGTGGCTTGGGACAAATTACTGAAACTCTTTCTCTCTCGGGTTCCTAATCTGTAAAAAGGGAGATAATACTCATGCCCAACTCCTAGTTTTGCGAATATCAAAGAAATGGAAAGTGCTTTGCTCACTGCCTGGAAAAAAAGAGCTTAACATGTCTATACATTTTCTCATTTTGTTTTGAAGCTCACATTATGTTTGCTTCTTAATTTCTTTAGCATAAAACCACCTAGAATAAAACACGGAGATTCTTATGAAAGGCAAAAGTAGACATTTTTGTTTGAGGAACATTGGCCCTGAGCCAACATCTGTGCCACTTCTTTTATTTTGTATGTTACTGAGCGGTGTGTAAGTCCGGGCCCGGGATCCAAACCCGCGAACCCCAGCCAGTGGAAGACGAGCACTGGAATTTAACCACTATGCCATGGGGCCTGCCCCAAAGTGAACACTTCTGAGTGTGAATAGATACACCAGAGAAGATGTAGGTAATCCTAATGAGCATCATCAAATGGCTGACCACATTTGTTTTTCCAAAAACTTAGAAATTCAAAATTAAGGAATGAGACTAGAATAAAGCTGAAACTTACAAGGAATTGCTGTGAAGCCTGGTTCCCCATAGTAACCAGGTAGCCAGGAGCTCTTCAGGAGAAGGAACCAGACTAAGGCAATGTGTCTTTGTTACAGTTAATTCCATCACTGCCATTACCACCAGCATGTTTTTTCAAAACAGAGAATTTTAAAAAAAGACTCAATTCTGTTAAAAATTGGGTGTCATACAGCCTCAACAGTGAGCTATGAAGAACTGCCCTAAACCAGAAAAAATGTTAGCCATCTTGTGAGGGTATTCTTAAAAAAAAAAAAAAAAGGTTAAAAAAATAACTGTTTCTTACTAATTATTTGATTTACATTGACCATTTGGAATTTTCCATTATGTGAAGAGTCTAAGGTCTTTTGCCAAGAGTGATGAGAATTGTGGGAAGGAAGAAAAAGCCAACAAAGCACCCCTTTGTGTAATTTTCATTAATCTCTGCACAATCAGAACACATATTAGTTTTCCTTGCCCCAGCAGAAAGCTCGCTGACAGAGGGAGTCCACCCTGGGTTTGTCAAAATAGGACCTTTTCCAAGCAATGCAGACAATTTAAAGTTTCTCCTTAAAACAGAAGCTTATTTTTTTTCTCCTAGGTTTTCCTATAGATGAGTTGAGCATCTGACCCTACTCCCTCTGCGCCTGTGCATTTTGGGGGCATTTTATTCAGCATTTCCCCTTCAATGGTGATAGCATCCTTCCCCGTTTGGGGTGGGGTGGGGTGAGGGGCGATCGGGGTATTAACGAAAATAAAGGTCAAACCTCCCGATCTCCACTGGGGCCATGTTGTCTTAGTTCTGATCATTTCCCTCAAATTAAGATTTCTGCATAAACCCCCGTGTCTGTGTTTGGCTGGCAGTTTTATGGCTGACCAAATTGTGCACTGGCCGGTGTTCTGGTTGGCTGAATGTTTACACAGGCTGTTAATCAGATGGGGAGGGGAATGGACGTGGGGACCGTCTGTGAGCTGGAGCGGTCCTGTTTGCTGTCGTGTGCAAGGGCCTGCACTTTGTTACTACAAATTACATAATGACATGTTACATTTCAAAGTGTATTTTTACTTCAGGGAAAATTAAACCAATAAACAAACAACCCTGGTGGAAAGAAAAAAAGAGAGAGAAAAAAATAAGATCGCTGGTTTCCAGATCTTCCTCTTCGAAAAGGTTCTTAATTAAATTGTAGCTATAAACAAATCTTTGTTTTGTTGAAAAGAGAGCAATTGCATATAAAAGCTATTTTGAAAAATTAGGATTTGAACGTTCGCTGGACTAGGGTCTGGGCTGTGTTATGTGTTTTATGATCTGTCCAAAATGAAAAGGCGAGCTTGTGCAGTAATGATAGATTTTCAATTTTTGATTGCTAATCCCTGTCAAATGTTGCTCCTGCCCTGCTTGAAAGGAGTGTGTAAACACAGGAATTATCTTAGTTTTTCCAGGTACTGATTCAAACAAAACTGCTTTGCGTAAGCATGAAGTGGCCGACTCTGGATTTTTGGTCGTGTGGAAAATCAGGGTCTCTTCTGCACACTATCCACATTTTGGCAACTTGGAAACTGTTAAAGAAAAAATCAATCCCTCTAAATCAATTTCTAAACTTTTCACGGCACACCTACAAATGCAATATTAATTCTTTTCTGTAAGCTGTTGAAACTAAGTATATGTTCAGGATCCCAAGTTATAATGATAGCCTTTTGGGTAATAGTCATGCTCATATATTATTCAATTATGCATGTGTGTACTTGCTCAAACTTTTTTCCAGCATAAACTATGTTATCAAAAGAGAATGTGTCCTCACTCTCCTTCCCTCAGCTACGTAGAGTGTTGAGAATAAGGACACTTATTAAACTGCATTTTGAATGAGTTATTTCACCAAATCAATCTTGACCAAGATCTGCTGTTATCAGGACCGTTTGGCCTGGAAGTCACGGGTTTGTTCAGGTGTTTGGCTGCTACCAGGAACAGCAGCAACCCAGTAAACGGCTGCATGAAAGATTGCCCCTCTTATATTTTAAAAACATCCCACGATGCTTACATTTCTTAGGCAAAATTATGATGTGACTTAGGATAATTTATCAGTGCAATCCACAAAATGAGAAATCCCGAAAGCAATTGGGATAGACTGTCTACGTCTTCCTGTTCAGTTTATTTATTTTTAAATTCAGGATGTTTAAAAAGAGACCTTTTCTCTTAAAATCTCAGAAATAAATAATGGGGTTTTGAACCTCACAGTTACAATTTCAGATTTTGCAACGACTGAAAAATCTTAAGACGAAAGAATAGCAAAATAGAGTACAGATACATAGTATAGAGGTTTTTGGATGAAACAGGACAATTTTAGACAACGCTATTTGCTGACAATAGTCATGCAAATGCGTAAGACACCCCTATTTTATCTTGCGACAGAAAAAATGCTTTCTTTTAGCTCATCTTGGATTCTTGACAGTTCTGTTTGAATAATTAATCTAGATTACTTTATTACTTATAAAATTTCTCAACCTTGCCCCAAATTGACCATCCACTTTTCAAGTGGCTTTGTTTTCAACTTCAGACATCTTAGTCTAAGAACTTCTTCCTGGGACGTTCTGACGGGGCTTGACCTTGGCTTTAGATGAAGGAAAAAAAGATCACCGGATTTTTCACTGTTGACTGAACTTGCTTTCACTGTCACCAAATAAACAACAGTCGAAAGTGAAGAGTCAGATATTAATCCAGGGCTTTCATTCTATGAATGACTAATCTAATAAGAAAGAAGATTTTGAGTCAAGCAATAGGCTAAGAGTTACCTAATAAGCCAAGATATGCCTGTGAATGGCTAAGACGTCTTCATCCTGGTTTTTTGCTTCACTAGCATTTGAAGTGATAGATGGGGGAAATGTCACAACATAGCTTGTTGAATGAAGGAGTGAAAATGGGTAATATAATAATAATAACAATAATAACGAGGTCTTTCCCTCTTATTCTTTTTGATTGGATGTTCTCAATTTACCCGGGTTGACAACTTCTCTCTTCTGCCTATTTTGCCTTCCATGTCATGCTTTGTGTCAAGGCTCCAGGGGAAGTCCACCATCAGCACCGCAGCTCCTCTGCACAAATCCAGGCGGGGAAAGAGAGAGGCTGAAGGCAGAGGGAAGGGTAAAAGTTCAATTCTCAGATGGCAGTTCAGATTTAGAAAACAGAATGAGAAGGAGTGGTGGCGGCCACCTCACGACTTCTTTCACCTTCAACTTTGAATTCAACTCGTAAAATGCATCTGCATCTATTTCTATCCATCTGTCTGTCCATCTACGTATCCATCTATCTATTCCTACCTGTCTCTCCCTCCCTCTCTTTCTTCCTTTCTTTTTTCCTTCCTTCCCTCCTTTTCAGAAATAAAACTGAAACTCACACAGAAGTCTGAAATTAGATCTCAAAAGCTAACACTACTCTTATTTTAGAGGGTGGAGTTTTTTTTCCTTGATTGGTTTTAGCTCTCTTACTCTCTTTTGACCCTTGTCCTTAATCTGACATATCAGAGAACCTTTTTGAAAATGTTTCTGTTTAATGGGGCTCAGGGACATAAATGTCCACTTTAAAAAAGATAGAATTAAGCTTTCTGATATGGATTTGAAGGTTAATTTCTGTGGAGGTCCATTTTCATATGCATGCACATCGTTTTAAAATGCTGTTTTAAATCACATACACATATAAAACTCATTTATGTGTTTTTAAATGCTGTTTAAAATTGTAAAGTATATATACATATATATGTATATATATATAAGTGGAGAGAGAGTGCTTAATGTGCATTATAATAGCATGCAACCTGAAAAATAAAACTTTACTTGAAAGTTTAGCTGGCTTTGTAATGCAACAGACTAATCAAGTAACATTTTATATAATGTACGTGCCTTTGAGTGCAGCATGCAAATATGCTATCTAGAATATTTTCCTGATTGAATGAACTTGCCTATAAGTTCACCATTTTATATTCTCCTAAAAGCATGAAACTCATTTTGCAAATGCTGGTTTAAATGGGCATTATTAAGTCTTTATCAGTTCTGAGCATTTCAGCCTTTTGCATCCAGAAATTTCTCAATCTGACAGAATAAGAAATGCATTTACATGGCCTAAGCTCTTAAATTGTCCCTTTCAATTAATGCCCCATCATGGAGCAATCTGGAAACCATTACTCAGTAACTCTTCATTATAATTGCTTGCAGCTGAGTATCCAGCCCTCGGTAATATAAGAATAAAAGAAAACTCAGTTAGCAACAAGTGCAATTGATTCCATTCAGAATTCCCCTGGTGCTCTGCCATGTTTGGCCTGCATGAGAGGAAACACGAGGGTTTTTTTCTTTTTTTTTCTTTTGGGGCCAGGAAATGAATTGGCAGACATAAGATGGTTTGTGTGGTGCTTGCCTTCATTTTTCAGCTGGTCCTAGTTAAAAATGAGACGCTGGGGCTCCTGCTTTCTCCCCCACCGGCTACATTTTTTTTTTTTTTGGGGAGGGCTTTTCTGGTAATAGATAAGACTACAAAACTTCAATTTGCTGCAAACTAACAGCATCCAGAAACTGTCACCTTCCGTGGCCACAGCCAGTCCTGGGACTGACTTCTGCTAAGGAGTGGGTTTTAGAATTTGATTCACTCCCACCTTGATCCTGCCTTTATGAGAGCAAAGTCCCTGCGGCATTTCGTACAGGTGGAGAGTGTTTATGTGTTTGGAGGCTATCAATCACCAGCTCCAGAAATGTAAAGATCTAAATTATGATAGATGAAAATGTGATGTGGTAAACTCCCCTCCACCCCCCCCCCCCCCCCCCGTGTAGATCAAGAACCTGGCTTTTCAAAATGGTGAAGGAAAACGTTCTTATCGCTCATTCCACTCAGAGACCGCGCAGCTTGGCACCGACGCCACGTTCCAATGTCCCGTACCTGCGTCCCTCTGGACTCTGAGCACCACGGACCACGGGGACAGTCAGTTCATAACATCCTGTCCCCCTTCGCCCCTACACACGACTGAAGCCAGGCGACAAGCATGCCCTAACTACTTCATGAATTAAAAATGTATAAATTGTAAAATACATTTTTCGTGTAAAAAGAACTGATGCTCAGCATAGAAAAATTGAACTCAATAAAACTGTGCTCGTAATTAATTTTCATTCTTTGCTTTCATAATAATAGAAAAATAAGAACCCTCTCCGTGAACTGAAATGCCATTTCATTTTGATTTGCTGTAGAAAGAAGATTGTAAAATCTCCCACGACCTAGAAAAATTGCTACAAATATTTTTTAGCATATTTCTGATATTTTTTTCTATGTATTTATTTGGGGGCAGGTGTTGCTTTTTTACACTGATGTGATTATTCTGTATTTTCTACCCTTTTGTAAACTTTTTAAAAAAATTACTGTTACAGTTATTACTAATCACGTATCTTGCAAGCCCACATTGGGGATTTTTAAACGAGAGAGAATCGCTTTCATAATGATCTCAGACAAGAAGAACAGCAGAAGGAGTGAAAGTCTTTCTGATCAGTGGAGGCTCCAGGATCTTAACTGACCAGGAGCTGATACAACAGCAACTGGCGTCGCCGACTGCGCAGGAGCCGGATCTCAAACTCCACAGCGACTTAAAGGAACTACAAACAAGCTTTAAGGGAGAACATTTTTCCATTAAGAAATACATAAAGATGAATACTTAGAGGCGGGGAGAACGGGATTGCTTCGTGCGTGCCGGGTTTCACAGTCCCCTGTGGAAGAGATACAAAACGATCAACTGAGTTATCTTGAATTTATGCTGATTAAAAATCGTCAATCTCTCTGGCAGTATTTTCAATTTCTCTCCAGTTTCATTTCTTTAGATATAAAGAAGTACAGCCTATTAAAATCTGGATTATTAAATTCTTCAACTAGAATTTTTTTTAAAAAGATATATGATAATGAAATCAGCTGACATCCAATGACCTTGTCCAGTGACAATGAATTTAGGCCGATTGCTTATATTAGTGGGTCCCAATCTAGTGGGGTGGTTGGGGGTAGGATGGGGGTAAAGTCTATTTCTAATAAAGAAGATGTGTCCAGTAGCTTAGGCTTCTATGTTTGAAATAATCAATCCTCAAACTCCAAACTTTGTATGCTGGTCTGGCCCCGGGCTTCTTCCAATTGCGCTTAGAGCTCCTTGCATGTCCACCATTTTCCCTGTTGAAAGTCTCATCCATCTTTCATGGGAACTGGTCATGGATGGGTACCGTTCCTTCATAAGCCGGACAGGTTGTCCGCTGGATCCTCTAAGCTGTTTACAGGACTTTGGCTTTGCTTCAGGTTTTCAGCACCTTTGTTTCAAATCTTCTCTCCCTTCCCCCTTGAGGAAATATTTAAGCAATTTTCCCTTTTCCAATCAATCAACAGATCTTTCTTGAGGTCTAATTGAGTGGAATACTCCACCCCTGCCCAAGACTGCTGATTAGTAATGTTTGTGGCCTGGCTTCCCAAGACCAAAATCTTGGATCTCAAGGACCTTTTTTGTTGTTGTTGTTCCCCCTAAATTGTGGTAAAATACACATAACATAAAAATTACCATTTTAACCATTTTTAAGTGTATAGTTTAGTGGCATTAAGTACATTCATGTTGCTGAACGGCCTTTTAAAATCTTTTTTCAGTGAAAATTAAATCTAGTAATGTTGAATAATTTAAAATGTTGAGAAAAGATCATACTTTTAGAAGGGGTAAAACAGGTGAAAGCCTGCCTATTCTTACTTCTCACTGTAGATTGAATTTATTTTGTCTATATTTTTAGTGAAAAGTTGTGAGTGTGGATTATTTTATTTTGCACATGGAAATCTTATGACCTGGAATTGTGTCAGTGTATAAGAGGAGCATAACAATAATAGCTGGCTCTCAATTATTTGTAGAAGGGTACGAATTGTAGAGGTTACAAACCAGAGGCCCCATAGGCATCCACCATCAGATTTGTTTGGTTAGGCCAGCAAAGTATTTTTGAAAGGATGCATTGGTTTTTGTCATTGCAGAATTAGGATAATTCATATAGAAATATTATTCCCATCTTCTCTTGAAAATCAGTGGATCTGGCAGCCCTGGGTCCCCATTGGACCTGGTCGCCATTGATAGGAGCTGGGGAGCATTGGCCCCTTCAGACATGGCAGGTACTCTTCAGTTTGCCCCAGGCTCCACCCAGTTGCTTCACTCTTTATTACCTTGTTGACCCCTATCTGCCTTGGAGTGTGTGACCTCCATCATAACATAGAGTTTCTTGAAATCCCCTAATTACTCTCCTATTCATCACTGTTGAAAAAACTCTCCTTATTAATGCTGTTTTATAGGCACTTGGGTGTTGACTATGAACTAAGACCTTCATTATTAACTTGGAATAAAATGTCTCTCAAGAGGGACTATCAAGTGAGGTCTGGAGGAGATACCTCTTCATTCACTGAAGGAAGGAGACAGCCTTTTTTATTTCTTATTCCTGCCCATTGACTGTGAAGATAATCATCAGTGAAAGGAACATGAGTTGGGAGGCCAGGGTGCAAAACAAAGAAGCAAAGAAGACTAACAAATTCTCAGGTGGATCTTGGGCAGTTGAATTGCTTAGAGCACTGTAATAATGTCATAGAAAATCTTTCCAAAGATTTGAATGAAACTAGGCATTCTAATCCTAAGAGCCACACAAATGACCCAGAGGCTTCACCCACATGGGGACCGTCGGCCTCTAGTGAGGTCACTCACCTAAGCAGTGAAACATTTCTGAGGTAGGCTGAAGGCTGTGGACCCTCAGACCAGGGAGAGGGGAACTCCATCAGATCTCCAGTCTCTTCTGGGATCCTGTTTATTCTATATTCAGGGATAAAGAGTGAACCCACATCAAGTGGTCCCTCTCAGGGGTCTCTAAAGAATGGAAACTGAGCCTAAGGGGGAAAACACAGCCCTCTCGTGGACCCATCTCCATTCCCTTGGCCTTTGTGAAGTAGTCTGGGAAGAAGTGGTGACTGTGCGTTTGAGCATTCTCCCAGTTTCCAGATCTCTTCCCTCAATGGGGTCCCTAAATCTAGTTTGGATTGACGAATCTGGCTGAATGATGACCAAATCAAATCTGAGAACTCTTTCTCAGTGTTAAAGGTTTCCAATCTTTGTGTCCATAATAGCAAACAAGATAAAGTTCTAAAATAGGAACTAAAAATAGGAACAGTGGGGAAAAAGCTCTCCCAGGGTTTTCCATAAAATCAAATTACTCCCAGAACTTCGGCAACTGTTAACTCACTGGGTTTCCTCTCATCACACAGAGCCATTACTCCTAAGAGTGCTTCTCACAGTTCTTCAGACGTTTTGTTATCTGTACTCCCTGTGCATTTGGGCAGGTACCACCTGGGTCCACACCACGCATGGCGCTGACATCTCACAGTTGCTAACAAATGAGATTGCATCAAAAAAATCACTTTGTCCAGCTCAGCAAAATCAAACTCCTTAGATGAGCCTCCCTCTGACACTGGGGACCAGGAAAAGAACGAGTAATGAGCAGGTGACTTGGCAAGTCTGTAGCAAAAGGCCAGCCCCAGCTGTGTATTAAGGAGGTGCTAAAATTTTGTGAGCTACCAGTTACTTCTCTGAGCTTCTCACAGTGAACGCCTAACTTCCTGTCGTATCTTCTTGTTTTAAATTCCTGCACATAGCAACAAAGGAGCTATGATTTCCTGATAATTTGTTTTGTCTCATTTTTTCTTTCCTCTCTTCTCTTAGAAGACTCTCCCCCTAGGCAGGCCCAGGATTCCCCTTACCAAGAAGTCAGAAAACCAGGAATGAGAGAGGCTGCAAATAGCACGTCAGCTGTGTTTCCTCCCTCTCTCCATCTTCTGTCAGGGAGAGAATATCCAAAGGCTGTAAAAGCCATTGTGGCAGAGGCTGCTGGGGAATCACCAAATCTTCTTCTTCTTCCTGCTGGGCTGACACAGCTGACTGCATTTCCAACCTCCATTGCAACTGGGTGGCTGTGTAATTGGGCTCAGGCCAGTGCAACATGAGTAGCGATGATTTGTACCACTTCCAGGCAAGGTTCTCCATGCTCGTTGCTCTTCAGCTGGTTATGGTAGAAATGACTTCTCAGACAACTTTGGGAGTTTCCTATTGAAGGTGCTGAGCCACAAGATTGAAAGAGTCTGGATCCCTGAATCATCAAGTGGAGGCGAGCCTTCCAGTCAGGAACAATCTCATTGGACTGTGACATGAGTGAGAGATAAATTGGTTAAACCATTGAGATTTCTGGGTTCTTCTGATACAGTAGTTAGCATTACTTTGAAAAACACTGACATTAATTTGTGGCTTTCTGAAAGAAGAAGAAAGGAAATAAGGCCTAGGAACAATCTGTAGGAGCTAGAGAATGGTGCTTATGATGAAAAAAGAACCACAGGTCCTCCAGAATCTTCAGTGTAGGTTAAGTCTGGAGTAGAAGAAGAATATCTAGGGTGGATCAATCAGGGCCCACCACACGTTCTCCAAACATCAAATCCTTGTAGCTTGGAGACATTGACATCTTTCAGGAAATCAGGAGCCAACAATACTTGGGGACTTTCACTTGGAAAGTGTCAGAACTCAACATTGTAAAATTCTTGGAAAAGCTTATAAGCGGCACACAGTGCAACATGGAATATGATATTAGGTCTATCCCAGAATTACAACCTATACCCCTACAAAGCTGGAAACAAAGTACTTATATGGTGGATATTTTAATTACAGAGTAGGAGGGAGAAAAATATATGGAGAAAAAGGATGTTGCAGTATGTCATCTACAATATTCTTAGAAAAGTAGGAAGTAAGTTATGCTGTCACAAAAACTCTCAACAGATTCCCAACTTTGAAGGGAGGAGACATATTGAAAGAAGCGGAGACTTGAACTACCTGACGCTATTATTGCAGAACATTCCTCAAGTCTTTCCAGATTATCTGGATCCCCTAATAGGTGTATCACTTTGTAACCCTGAGATGGGGTTGAATTTGCAAGAATGCTTCTCTAGGGGCTGCTGTGCTCCTGGCTATGTGTACTTGTGGAAGTGGTCACCATGTATGCGATGGTGACCCCACACTGCTCCCAGCCTCAGATATAGAAAACTAAAAGTAGTCACAAGGGAAAATATTTCTACTTTCAAATATCAGGAAAATAATCCTTTATTAAAAAAGAAAAACTACAACTGTTGGTTGAATCTAATACAATTAGAGATATATAAGAAGTGAATACATATATGGATATTAAACAAAATTTAAACAGCTAAGCACAGAACTCTGTTCTCAACCAAAATTTCTTAGATGTTTCCAGAGAGAAGATGAAAATTGACTGAATTTTGAGAGTTCTGGACTCTGGGAAAGAGACTCCTCTGGTCTTGAGGAGGCCATAGGTGACAGAAGTTTGTTCAGTCTCTTTTTCTTTCCACTCTGTAAGTTGCCTTTAATTAGGTCACTTCACCTGGGGAAGAACGTCATCTATGCCGCCTTCTGAAGCCGGAGAACCAGATGTGAGGTGGGTATCTGCCTTTCTCTTTTTCCTTACTATAAAATGTAACCTCTGTTTTCCTCCTTAACAGTAAAACACATTCAATGGAATACGTCACAGACACAATTTATGTGATTTCAACTATGCACTCTAAGTCCTACCTGTGAAGGACTGATGTGTGTAACACTACTCGTCTCTGAAAGATTACATACATATGTGCTCGATTAATCCGCACATCTCTTGTATCTTCCAAATCCTATCACAAGCCAGTGAATGGTTCGCATGCGTATTGAAAATGCTCTAACTCTGTCTTGAGTTGAGTGCATATTGTAACGTGTTATTTACTCTGCTGCGCCTTCTTTTTCTGGGGTTAGGTTTTGACTAATAATGGCCCACAAAATGTGCGCATGTGAGAATGTCTCATTTAGCTCAAAGAAACAGAAGAGTATTGCCATAGACTTTAAAATATTGATTGTTCTGGTAAATCTAGGCTGTTGACAAGACAGTGGAGAAAACCGCTGCCCATTATCAGCGAGGAATTAAAGATTGAATTCTTTTGACATTATGAAAGGTATCATCCGTTCATCCTCAGCCTGGGAAAATAGACGAATGTTAGAATGATGTGAAGCTGGTAGAAACCACAGCCAGAAACAGGGGGCTGCTGTGGGATTGGGAGAAGTGCAGTTGCAACTGCATCATGGCGACCCAGAGAAGTGGTTAGTACAGAAGGTTCCTCCTACCTGTCCACGAAACAATGTCTGTCCCAAAGCAGTGGTTCTCCAAGTGTGTTCACTGACCCCCAGCAGCAGCAGCGGCACTAGGAGTGCAGATTCTCAGGCCTACTCCAGACCTACTGGATCAGAAACTCTGGGAGTGGGTCCGTCAGTCTGCCCTCTAACCAGCCTCCGGTGATTCTGATGAGAACTAAAGTTTGAGAACAACTGAGCTGAAGTGTACGTGAAGTGGGAAGCATAACTCTGCTGCTCCTGCGGATGACTCCAGTCTTCCTGTTGCTTCATAGCATCGGCCTCTTTTTACATCCACATTTTCCATGCCAATTCGTCCCTAAATACAGGCTCATGTGAAGACATGGTCATCTATTTCAACGCCAGAGAAAATCTAGCTAAGGCCTTGGCGGAGAGGCAGTATGTCCAGCTCAGATGGCACCGTCCTGAGTGATTTTCAAGGATAATTTTGACTATGGTCAATTTTCACCTCATTATGATCTCTTTGAACCCTAGACAGATTCTACTCTGCTAGTGCCCCCACCCACTCCACCTCAGGCCAGCTCACTGTTTTGGCTTCTAATCGAGAAGGACTCTGCCTTGTTAACCCAGCACACACTGAGCCCCTTCCCAAAGAGTCATTTCATGTTCCATAAACCTACCATAAGCAGCTACAACTCCAGATACATGAGCTGCAACACAGAAGATTTTTGAAGGGGACAGATCTTTTTCTATTTTTCTGAGTGCTTGAGACACAACTGAGTTTCTCTCAGCGGTTACTCTCCTCTCTGTGGGATGATCATCCTGCATCATAGTTTGTATTATTAAAAGACTTCGTGTCTGCTTGTGAGCTTGGAGATCCCAGGAGAAAGGCAGATCTAAGAACCCTATTCAATCCAAAGGTAACATGCAGAAAGCATTTTCTCCGGGCCCCGTAGAAATAAATGCTCAAGCTCTTGCTCAAGAAAATGCAAGAGAACCCTGTTATTTTGCTGCCTTGGAGGACTTGACAAACATTGCTCTTTATGTGGGGACCAATCTGCCCTACAGGTCCCCAACATGGGGTGGTGCAGGCTGCTTTGTGGGGTTTAATCAGGTTCCACTGATAGAAAAGAGAGGATTGAAAACTGACAAAGGAGTGGGAGAGCTGTAGCTATAGCTTGAGCATTACAACCTGCCTGGCACCTGATGTTGCACACAGATATTATTACACTTTGTAACTGCCATTGAATGTCTGAGGTTTCATGGATGATAGCTTCATAGGGATCAAAAGAAGGCCACCTACACAAAAGTCTCTGGCTGGCTCCTTCTTTATGTCTGCTCCCCAAGAAGAAACCAATAGCAGGAAGAGATTTACGATTTGGTGAGCAAAAGATAAATGATTTCAGTCTCTGGATGCTTTAAGAGCAAATTTTTGTACATCATATGGTTAAAATTGATCACTCCATTGACTTTTGCATGGGATGGGCCCAAACTAACGATGTTAGGTAATCAATGAGAAAAGGCTGTGCATGAAGAATTAAAAACCACAATAATGGATTGCTGTGGCAAAAGGCTCCTTATAGCAAGAAATAAGTGAGGGCTGGTCACGTTCAAAGAAGGCTGAAGCGTGAGCCACCTCCCCCCGCTCTGACACTCTGAGCAGACTCTGTTATAGACCAGTCGGAGAAGCATGGCTCATGAAGGAAGCCCTCTGACAGTTGTATTTCTTTTCATGGAGATTCTGATTTCTCTGTCTGTGCTGGTGTTTCCTGCCTCTGCAATTTGCCTTTTACTCCTAAGAAATAGATCCCAGGGTGCCGCCGTTTGTTATAATTAGCCCTGGCTATTACCTCTTCCTGTTTAAGTGGGTGTGAGAGGACCAGACCCTGGTTGTAACCCACTCAGAGGGACAGAGCATTGCGGATCACACCCTTTGCCTGACTCCTAACATATGCCTGGGCCACTAGCCTCCCTGTGTAACTGCTGCGCATCCAGGGCATCTGGACCTATGAGACCTACCCCCCATCCCTGACTGCCCAGCAAACATGTGGAGAATAATACAAGGGCATTAAATTAGACCTCATTACCTAGCCAGTTGGGCCATCCGGCTCTCCCGCACATAATAATGAGGTCTGATTTATTGTGATCATTACTCAGGCATTACAGGTCACTAAATAACATGCTCTGCCCACACATGTCTTCTGAGCTAATAAATATCCTGAGAGGAAACATTCTTGAGGGCCTGAGTCTCAAGTTTGGATTGGTAACTCCAGGCTCATTAATTGTGTGAAGGCACTTTGCCTATTGCTCACAAAATCTTGGGAAGAGACATGAGAAAAGTCTAATTAATGACCTGGGGAGATTGGAGTGAGAGACAAAGGAGAAACTGTCCACTGGATCCTTTGGCCTACGGGCTACAGGCCAAGGAGGATACACTGGTGGAGGGGACAGAGCCGAGGCTGACCCCATGCAAGTCAACCATGATGCCAACCACATAGCACAGCGTGTAGATGTGAGGCCTCCCATGAGCTGGGCTCCTGTTCCTCTCTCGCCTCCTTGTACCGTATGATCCTGACTACCGCTGGGGAGTTCCCTGTCGTGTCACTCTCTTTCTCACTTCCAGGCCTTTGCACATGCTGTTCCTCTGTCTAGAATGCTGTACCCCATTCCTGCCTCCCTTTTTGTGTGGTATTATCATGTTTGGAGACTCAGCTTAGATGTCACTTCCCCCAGACAGCCATCCATGGTCCTATGGTACCAAGTATTTACTCTTACACAGTGTATCATGCTGTACAGTTTTCATTGACTTGCCTGTATTCTCCACTAGACTGTAAGCCTCTCAAGGGCCCAATGTGGATCTCATTGATTGCTATATAGTAGTCCCCCTTATCCATGGTTTCACTTTCCATGGCTTCAGTTACCTGCGGTCAACTGCAGTCCAAAAATATGAAATGAAAAATTTCAGAAATAAACAATTCATAAGTTTTAAATTGCACAACTTCTGAGTAGAATGATGAAATTGCACACCGTCCAGCTTCATCCTGCCTGGGCTGTGAATCATCCCTTTGTCCAGCGTATCCCTGCTGTATACACTACCCACCCGTTAGTCACTTAGTAACTGTCTGGGTTATCAGATTGACTGTCTCGCTATTGCAGTGCTTGTTTTCAAGTAACCCTTATTTACTTAATAATGGCCCCAAAACTCAAGAGTAATGATACTGGCAATTCCGATATGCCAGAGAAGCCGTAAAGTGCTTCCTTTAAGTGAAAAGGGGAAAGTTCTTAACTTAATAGGGAAAGAAAAAAATCATGTACTGAGGTTGTTAAGATCTATGGTAAGATTGGTACCATTTGTGGTTTCAGGCATCCATTGGGGGTCTTAGAATGTGTCCCCCAGGGATAAGAGGGGACTACTGTGTTCCTAGTGCCTGGAGCAACAACTGGTACCATAGCAGGTATTGATTAGCTGCTTGGTGAATGAAGAAGCTAATGCCTATGCACAGAGAAGAAGGATGCGGAAAGCAATGCCATCGATGTGGTGGTGGTAGTAGAGAGTGGTGACTTTTTTGCCCTGGCACTCTCCACTCAGGGAGAAGAGGCCCTTGGCTGCCCTGGACATCACTTTCCTAAGCCTCTCACTATCCAGACATACATCAAATTGGAAATTTCTTGAAGGAAGGAAATACCATCTGGTTAACATTTTGTCCCTCAAAGACTAGCCTGGGTCTTGGCACACAGTAGGTGTTCATCAAATGTTGAATTAAGCTGTTGGAGCTAGAAGTTGGGCTTTCCTACTCAACAGAGGCTGGGACCACGGTGCCACTTCCCTAGAGTGTGTGGGGAGAACGTGGTTTGTGGTTGGGGAGACTGAGGCTTCCTTTTGGCCCAGCCTCTAGTTAGAGCTTTGCCGGTGGGCAGGGGAGAACAGGCTTCTGCAGGGTTAAGAGCTCTTTGTAGGTCCAGCGGTAGCAGGTCAACACTGTGACGCCTGGTTCTATGCTTTTCCTTGTAGTCATAGTCTCAAATCACAGAGTAGTGAGGTTTCAGCTTTCAGCATAACAGAATTACAAGCAAATGACAGCATCAATGGATTGTCACAAGTCCTATGTTGATAACATCCATATTATCATTTTAAATTCCAATATATGTATATTTTAAAGGCCTATTTGTCTTGAGGAAGACACTGGGGATTGGGAAAAAAGGATTAAAAATAATCCTTTTTTTTTCCTAACTTGCAATGCAAAGTGTGTAACTGGTAAATACTAAGTAAATCTGACCATATATCTACATTATTTATGAGAATAATTTAGGATTATTTGCTTTATAGAAAATTTGTTGGAATGCTTTAAAAATTACTGAAATTAAATGAAATCAGGCTCTTTGAATTATCCATGAATGCAGCTTCATATAATCAATACGTTAGCCATTCTGGGATGACATTACATCTCAAGACTATTTTCTAACTTAATAAGATTAGAAATAATAAACTGATATTATTTCTCTGTGAATTGGGGCCTTTGACCTGGTAATTTAATGCCTTCATTATTGCACTAGGAGAACGCCAAGAGACCCACTGAGACCCACATACCCACAGCTGCATTTTGTCCAAGCTATAGGCTTATTCCTCTCACTTGCTTTGGATGGCGGGCTGTGTGCGGTTGAAGAATTTTCTTAACTTATTTTTGAAACACTGAGCATTATTTTCAGGAGAGTAGAGTCTATATTTAAAATGGAAAAATTTTATTGATTCCATAACCAATACCAGTAGAAAATGAGATGACTTATTCCTGAATTGTATTATTACAGATATTTTCATGCTGGCCGAGAGGTGAGCTCTATATAATGGAGCCATGAGAGAGACTTTTTTTTTTGTCCAGCCTGGACTTGATGCGCTGCTGTGGTTCATGCTGCTTTTTGCTGCTCTTTGGGAGAAAGTGCAGGGAAGCGTGTGTATAGCTGGAAGTCGGTGGGGCTTGAGGCCTGAACTCTTAACCCATTTTCTCACGAGCTCTGCTCCTGCCCCTTCTGCATTGAGGACTCCCCTGAGTCTGCCCACATTAAAGCACTTTCTCATGAATATTTGCCATCGCCTATGCGGCTCAAAGGGAATTTCCTCCCTCTTAAAACGTGTTGGGCCCACATCTCAGTCTAGCAGATATGTCGGAGGCCCTCTGTGAGGCCTGTTCCCAGAGAGTCACCTATGGTGAGAAACCATTGGAGGATGTGATTCCCAAGTCTACGAACCGGAACTCTAAATTGGAAAATGCAATAAAATGGATGGGAATCTTCCATGAAAAGATGATCCTGGCTGGGAGGGGCTGGGCTAAAAGGAGATGGAATGTGTTCTGTTTACAGAGCATGGTTGAAAATGTTGCACACTCAGGGCAGGAGGCAGTTACGAATTCTTTAGCTGGCCAGCACAATAGGAAATTGGAGTCTTTCTGGGAAAATGGAAATTACTTGCCTACTGGTTCTGTTGATTGTGGGGGACTTGCAGAACCAGCTCTGTCATCTGGAAGCTCTGTTGAAAGTTATATGGCAAACATGACTTGGGCCCAATTAGTTCTGGACTGTGCAACAATAATAACCCTGGCAGCCTGCCGTGCTCCAGATGCGATGGTAAGTACTTTACATGCATCATCTCATTTACTCCTTAAGTCAACCACAATTGTAGGAGGTGGGCATTACTATTCCACACTGAACCACTTGGTGAGACTGTGGTTTGCCCAAGGTCACCCTGCTGGAGAGGTGGAGCTGGGACTTACATCCAGGTTGCCTATCTACAAGGTCATGTGCTCAAACTACTAACTCTGTATCATTTGGCCATGCCAGAAAGACGCAAGAAAGGGTCATGAGTACACAACATGACCTCAGAATCAGTTGCTTCCCAGGGGAAGTATTTTGTTTTGTTCTGTCTCTCTTTTTCTCTCATAACTGGCCCCAGTTTTATAGCATGGTATTTTGGAAATATTGCAAATAGGGAGCTAGTTATTACTAAAAAGCAGTACATGCTTCTGGCCGCTTCTACTGAACCTCTAAATGCCCATGGAAATGCCTGTTCTGGGTAAAGCCTCATATTGAGCACAGAGCATTAACATCACATCTGGGCTGGGACAGGTTTTCCTGAGGCCCCAGGGACACCTTTGCCCATGGGAACTGGAATATGATAGGGGAGGTGCTTGGTTAGTTACTCGGTCCATTGCAACATCTCCTCAAAGATAGCAAACTCTGCTAAATAACAAAAAGCAAACAGCCTCTGAATTAATAATGAGAAACTCATGATACCACATGGTTATAAGAACAGTGGAAGATTCATAATTAGAGGAGAAGAGCCAAGATGGCGCCGTGAGTAGTCCTCTTTGTCTCTCGCCCTTCGAGTCTACAATTATTTGGACACTTATCGCTTGACAAAGGATATCCAGACAGCATCTCAGGACGTCTGAGACACCCACGCGACTATACATCGGAAGGCAGACAGACTTTCCTCCGGGAGGATGTGGAAATAGGTGAAAAATCTCTGACCCCAACGGGCAGCCTAGTACCCGCAAGCGGCTTTCTTCCAACGGACGCCCCCAGAGGATCCACACACATCTAGGGCAGGAGCGAGAACACAACAGAGGAGCGACGGTGGAAACAGGTGACCAGAACCCTACCTAAACCCCCTGCAATTACTCCTAAACGCAGAGGGAAACTTTGGAGTTGCACACCTGAGCCCGCGGGGAGAGTCTCTCCCCGCCATTGGCGGGGAGACCCAGCCTGGTGCTCGGGGCGCCCGGAGGGTCCCAGAGAGAGTCACGGAGGGTACGGAGGTCTCCCAGCTGCCGTTGCCCGCCCCGTGGGACTAGGGATTGCCGGAGATCTCGGAGAGGACCGGGGCTGGGGGAACTTTCAAAGGCCGGTTCTGCGACCCGGAGGGGAAGCACCGGAGCTCCGCCCGGGCAGCAGACAAAACTCTCTGTCTGCCGTTAGCAGAGGGGCCACGCTGAGCATTCACGGCTCCGGGAGAGGCCCGGAGAGAATCCCAGAGGGCAGGGCGACCCCCAGCTGGCATTGCCCGCCCCGTGGGACTAGGGATTGCCAGAGATCTCGGAGAGGACCGGGGCGGGGGGAACTTTCAAAGGCCGGTTCTGCGACCCGGAGGGGAAGCGCCGGAGTTCCGCCAGGCAGCAGACAAAACTCTCTGTCTGCCATTAGCAGAGGGGCCACGCCCAGCATTCAGGGCTCCCGGGAGAGGCCCAGAGAGAAGCCCAGAGGGCGGGGCGACCCCCAGCTGCCGTTGCCCACCCCGTGGGACTAGGGATTGCCGGAGATCTCGGAGAGGACTGGGGCTGGAGAGAGTTCCAGAGACCCAGCTTAGTAGCCTGGGGGAAACCCTACAGGCTCACAGCAGCCTTAGGGAAAGCCTCTGCACAGCACCAGTAGAAGGCACCCAGCCGCCAGCCACAAGGCTGGAAGACCCCAGGGCAAAAGCAGCATAGCTAGGTGTACTAACCACAGACTGTAGAAGATACCAATAGCTTTCCTGCGACCCATAGAGGACAAGTGAGATTCGGTGGGTGCCGACAGCAACGGAGCGACAAATATAAGTGATCCCACCCCTGGCCGCTGGAAAAGCCCATAACACCATTGCAGACCCCAAGGAGAGAGCACATCTAGGTGGGCTGCAACAATAGGCACCTGCAGCCTGAAGCCCCCCTGTGACAGCCCCCACAGCAAAGGAGGGAATCCAAAGGGCCACTGTGGCTACGAAGAGGGGCCCGGGCCCAGTTAGCAACTACGGACAGGGTTCCTGGTTGGTGAAGTATAAACAGCTGCACCCCCCACCGCAGCAGCTGAAACAAGTGAAAGGAGCAACTAAACTCTATCTCCATGCGGAGGCACAAATCAACAACATCAAGCAATATGAAAAAATACATTAAATCTCCAGAACAGAAAGAAAGTAACAAATACGCAGAAAACAATCCCAAAGAAAATGAGATATATAACCTAAATGATGATGACTCCAAAACAGCCATCATTAAGATTCTCAATGAGTTGAGAGAATTCTGACCGACAACTCAACGAGTTCAGGAGCTATGTCACAAAAGAGTTTGATACGATAAAGAAGAACCAAACAGAAATATTGGAAATGAAGAACACAATAGAGGAGATTAAGAAAAATCTAGATGCTCTGAACAGTAGGGCCCATAATATGGAGGAAAGAATTAGCAATTTGGAAGATGGCAATATAGAATTGCTGCAGGCAGAGGAGGAGGAGAGAAGCAAGACTTAAAAGAAATGAAGAAACTCTCCGAGAATTATCAGACACAATTAGGAGATGCAACATAAGGATTATAGGTATACCAGAGGGAGAAGAGAAGGAGAAAGGGGCAGAAAACCTATTCAAAGAAATAATGGCTGAGAACTTCCCAAATCTGGTGAGGGAGATGGATCTTCAGGTGACAGAAGCCAATAGATCTCCAAACTTTATCAATGCAAGAAGACCAACTCCACGGCATATAGTAGTGAAGCTAGCAAAAGTCAACGACAAGGAGAAAATATTAAGGACAGCCAGGCAAAAGAAACTAACCTACAAAGGAACCCCCATCAGGCTATCAGCAGATTTCTCAGCAGAAACTTTACAGGCTAGAAGAGAGTGGAATGATATATTCAAAAATCTGAAGGACAAAAATCTACAGCCGAGAATTCTCTACCCAGCGAAAATATCCTTCAAATACGATGGAGAAATAAAAACTTTCCCAGATAAACAAAAATTAAGGGAGTTCATTGCCACAAAACCTCCTCTTCAGGAAATCCTCAGGAAAACCCTCATTCCTGAAAAATCCAAAAAAGGAAAGGGGCTACAAAACCAAGAGCAGAGGAGATAAGTAGAAGGACAACAACAGAGAGTAGCAGCTCTACATCAGAACAGATTAAACCATGGGACGAGAAACAAAGGAAACTGAAAAAAACCGGAAAACAAGACACAAAATGGGAGTGGTAGGCCCCCACGTCTCAATAATCACTCTAAATGTAAATGGATTGAACTCCCCAATCAAAAGACACAGAGTGGCAGGATGGATCAAAGAACAAGATCCAACAATATGCTGCCTCCAGGAAACACACCTCAGCCCCAAAGACAAACACAGACTCAGAGTGAAGGGATGGAGAACAATACTCCAAGCTAATAATGAACAAAAGAAAGCAGGTGTCGCTATACTAATATCAGACAAGGTAGATTTCAAAGCAAAACAGATAAAGAAAGATAAAGAGGGACAGTATATAATCGTAAAAGGGACTCTCAACCAAGAAGACATAACACTTATAAATATGTACGCACCCAACACAGGAGCACCAAAATTTGTAAAGCAACTCTTAATAGAACTAAAAGAAGACATCAACAACAATACAATAATAGTAGGGGACCTCAACACACCATTAACACCAATGGACAGAACATCCAGACAGAAAATCAACAAGGAAATAATAGAATTAAATGAAAAATTAGACCAGATGGACTTAATAGATATATATAGAACACTTCATCCAAA
The DNA here is from genome assembly GCF_021613505.1 of Equus quagga. Classification (NCBI taxonomy): domain Eukaryota; kingdom Metazoa; phylum Chordata; class Mammalia; order Perissodactyla; family Equidae; genus Equus; species Equus quagga. The sequence goes on along the minus strand of NC_060274.1, from coordinate 81,715,079 downwards.
AACAGCAGGTTACACATTCTTCTCAAGTGCACATGGAACATTCTCAAGGATTGACCATATTTTGGGAACCAAAGCAAACATCAATAAATACAAGAGAGTTGAAATAATATCAAGCATCTTTTCTGATCATAACGCTATTAAACTAGAAATCAACTACAAGAAAAAAGCAGAGAAAGGTGCAAAAATGTGGAGACTAAACAACACGCTTCTCAACAAACAATGGATCATTGAAGAAATTAAAGAAGAAATCAAATATTATCTGGAGACAAATGAAAACGAGAATACGACATACCAAATCATTTGGGATGCAGCAAAAGCAGTCCTAAGAGGGAAATTCATCGCAATACAGGCTCACCTCACTAAACAAGAAAAAGCTCACGTAAGCAACCTTAAACGACACCTAACAGAACTAGAAAAAGAAGAACAAACAAAGCCCAGAGTCAGTAGAAGGAGGGAAATAATAAAAATAAGAGCAGAAATAAACGATATTGAAACAAAAAAGACAATAGAAAGGATCAATGCAACAAAGAGTTGGTTCTTCGAAAGAATTAACAAAATTGACAAACCCCTAGCCAGACTCACCAAGAAAAGAGAGAAATCGCAAATCAATAAAATCAGGAATGACAGAGGAGAAATCACAACAGATACCAATGAAATACAAGAGATCATAAGAGAATACTATGAAAAACTATATGCCAACAAATTGAACAACTTGGAAGAAATGGACAAATTCCTAGACTCATACAATCTCCCCAAACTGAATCAGGAAGAAATGGAGAATCTGAATAGACCAATCACAAGTAAGGAAATAGAAACGGTAATCAAAAACCTCCCCAAAAACAAGAGTCCAGGACCAGACGGCTTCTCTGGAGAATTCTACCAAACATTCAAAGAAGACTTAATACCTATTCTCCTCAAACTGTTCCAGAAAATTGAGAAAGATGGAGAACTCCCTAACACATTCTATGAAGCCAACATCACTCTGATCCCCAAACCTGACAAGGACAACACAAAGAAGGAGAACTACAGGCCGATATCACTGATGAACATAGATGCAAAAATCCTCAACAAAATTTTGGCAAACCGATTACAGCAATACATCAAAAAGATTATACACCATGATCAAGTGGGATTTATACCAGGGACACAGGGATGGTTCAACATCCGCAAGTCAATCAACGTGATACACTACATCAACAAAATGAAAAACAAAAACCACATGATCATCTCAATAGACGCAGAGAAAGCATTCGACAAGATCCAACACCCATTTATGATAAAAACCCTCAGTAAAATGGGTATAGAAGGAAAGTACCTCAACATAATAAAGGCCATATATGATAGACCCACAGCCAACATCATACTCAATGGACAAAAGCTGAAAGCCATCCCTCTGAGGACAGGAACAAGACAAGGGTGCCCACTTTCACCACTCCTATTCAACATAGTACTGGAGGTGCTGGCCAGAGCAATTCGGCAGGAAAAAAAAATAAAAGGAATCCAAATAGGTAACGAAGAAGTAAAACTCGCGCTGTTTGCAGACGACATGATCTTATACATAGAAAACCCCAAAGAATCCACAGAAAAACTATTAGAAATAATCAACAACTACAGCAAAGTAGCAGGGTATAAAATTAACGTGCATAAATCAGTAGCATTTCTATACACTAACAATAAACTAACAGAAAAAGAACTCAAGAACTCTATCCCATTCACAATCGCAACGAAAAGAATAAAATACCTTGGGATAAACTTAACCAAGGAAGTGAAGGATCTATACAATGAAAACTACAAGACTTTCTTGAAAGAAATAGGCGATGACATAAAGAGATGGAAAAACATTCCTTGCACATGGATTGGAAGAATAAACATAGTTAAAATGTCCATACTACCTAAAGCAATATACAGATTCAATGCTATCCCAATCAGAATCCCAAGAACATTCTTCACAGAAATTGAACAAACAATCCTAAAATTCATATGGGGGAACAAAAAACCACGAATTGCTAAAGCAATATTGAGCAAGAAAAACAAAGCCGGCGGAATCACAATCCCCGATTTCAAAACATACTACAAAGCTACAGTGATCAAAACAGCATGGTACTGGTACAAAAA